>NW_023471124.1:0-4602 GCF_013731165.1 Rhagoletis pomonella | reverse complement strand
TTTTTTTCTTTATGTACCTACATATATATGTACATACCAGTGCCGGATTTAAGATCTATGTGCCCTAGGCCCCCTCTGGGAGTAAAAAGGCAAACGTCAAACGGCAGCCACTGGTCCCCTCCTGATAATAGTTTTTTTAAGTTGTAAACATAACCTAACCTTGCAGGTAAAAATTATAATAATATTTTTTTCTGTTTAAATAAATGAACTTTAAATTTTTCACATATGTACAGTGCCGCGCAAAAGTATTAGCACAAAGAATTTTCTGCAATGTATGTAAAGTTTTTATTCTAGTTTCTTGGCGCTAATTTTGTATAAAAGAATATTTCCTAATACAACAAAAAAATAAAAGTCTCTAAACCTTGTGCAAAACTCAGGAAAATTCAATAAATTTGTATACTAAATGGTTTGCAACTTTCTAATCAGATTTTTCAGAAAACTTCCAAGTATTCAAGCCCATTCAATTTTAGTATAAACAAGTAAGGGCAGCGCTGTCTTCGGCTATGCCGAAGGCTTCATACCTTTCATGAACATCTGCAAATTTTACTTTGACAGATTTCTGCTTTTGAATACATCTGCATATATCGATAGAGGAGTTACATACTTATATAAAAAATCGCATCTAAACAATCAGAAGATGGAAGATATATTTTATATGGCACCAATCTAAGTGATTTTCACTGCTATGTGATCGGTATGTAAACCGGTAACACAATTTATTGGGTTTAGTTTCCTACATAAAGGAGATATATGGCAAAAACTGGTATCTGAACAATCAGTGGTATAGGAGATAAAGCTTATACAGCATAGATTTTGACGATTTTCTCAGTAGACTTTGTATTATTATTTATAAAATATCTTACGAAATTTACCGGTTTTAGCTGTTCAAATAAAGGAGTTTTACAGTAAAATCCCATATCTGAACAATCAGATGTATGGAAGATATATGTTGTAGTCATCCGATCCTTGTTATTTTCACTGTAAGTATTCTGTTAATAATGAGTGAAAATGGTGCGAAATTTCATGTTCCTAGCTGCATAAATGGAGGAGTTATGATAAAGGACCTCATATCTTAACAATCAGTTGTATGGGGGCTGCAGGTTATAGTGACCCGATCTTTGTTATTTTCGCTGTAAGTCTTCTGTTGATAATGAGTGAAAACAGCGCGAAATTTCATGGTCCTAGCTACATAAATGGATGAATTATAACGAAAAATCTCATATCTGAACAATCAGTTGTATGGGAGCTATAGGTTATAGTTACCCGATCTTTTTAATTTTCACTGTAAGTTTACTGTTGATAATTATTGAAAACAGTGCGGAATTTCATGTTCCTAGCTATATAAATGGAGGAGTTATAACGCAAAATTTTATATCTGAACAATCAGTTGTATGGGAGCTATAGGTTATAGTGACCCGATCTTTGTAATTTTCACTGTAAGTATTCTGTTGATAATGGGTGCAAGTATTGCAAAATTTCATGTTCGTAGCTGCATAAATGGAGAAGTTATAATGAAAAATCTCATATCTGAACAATCAGTTGTATGGGAGCTATATGTTATTGTGGTCCGATTCTTCCGGTTCCGACAAATGATTAATACATTATAAAAATACACCCACCTACCAAATTGAATCCGGATATCTCGAAAACTGAGAGACTAGATTGCATACAAACAGACAGACAGACGGACAGACGGGCAGACGGACATGGCTAAATCAACTCAGCTCGACGTTCTGATCATATAAGTATACATTTTCATGGGTCTATCTCTTTTTGATCTGGTACTTACAAACATCGGACCAAAGTTATAATACCATTTCATGCTCATGAAAGGTAAAAAAGTGCAAGTTTCAAGTTGCTACACAACCGCGTTGATTTTGGGAAATTTAATCGACTTCAGTGCCTCTTACGTTTCTTAAAAATTTTAAACATATACACTTTTTTTAATTTTATAATTTTTCCATTCTTTTTTTATTTTTCGTGCGGTCCGGGCCCCTAGGTTAGGGCCTATGTAGCCTGTACCTAAATCCGGCCCTGATACATCCTGAAACTAATTGGATATACCAAACGAAGCAAAGCCCTTCAATATCTGACCTTTTCATCGTAGAGTAGGCCTTTTTTTGTCCCTGTTCTATGACCAGAGGTTTTCGCATTGAAAACTTTGCTTCTGAAGCGTTTATGTGCATCCATTCGCATGAGATGAGCGAATCAGTGCAGTCGCAGCATTTTAATTCCGCAACAAAAATATCTTCAACCGCTGCTAATAGTAATTTTTTCTAGAAGGAGCTGCTATGGAATGGCTTATTACAATTTCACTTGATTATGGTGTCCTTGGCAATGCACACTTAGTACAACGCGAGTTTATATAACATATTGAACCTTACACATAAAAAATTAGCTTTAGCTCAAAAACCATTTTCGAACTACTGGAGTTGGTTTAAGCTCAGCATCTTTTACTTAAAAGTGAATCGGAGCATAAGTTCACTTTTTACGCATAAAGCCATCAACTCACAGTGTCTTACTCATTACCGTATATGGAAAGAAGCATCTGGGAGATTTTCAAACTTCCCACTCTCTTCTCGCATATCGGTAAAACAGTTGGCATGGCTTTATAGCCAATGATATATACATATGTAAATGCTAAAGAAATATTTTGTAGAGGGTAAGGGTAAACGGCTACCAATATTTTGCGCTATCCAAATACCAATTTTTTGTGCTATCCAAAAAAAGCTATGTCATTGTAGAGCTCATGCAGATCAGCATAGATCTGGAGACGGAAATGTATGTAGCTTGATGAATCTATTTATGCAGGAATCTAGTCCTGCATACTACCACGTTTCTGGACCTGGTGAAGTCGATCGGTATCAGTTCGGTTGTTTCGTCGTGGATGCTTAATTTTCTGACCGTTGGCTCAAAACTTACTTCTTGCTTACCTGGAGTTGAAATCACCTGGCACGATTCTGGATATATACCCAGTATGGTGAATGATATTACTCGGGGACAGAGCTTCTCTTCCACCGGAAATCCGACACCGAATTTGTGCGGCAGCCTAAGCAAACGGCGCAAGGCTACACATATGTATTTCCTGCCTTATTCCGCCCAACATGTTTCTTCCTCTTAGAGGATGCCGATGACCTGGTACAATTCCCCCATTTGCCGCGGTCAGCAGCAAATTAAATGAGCCCCAAAATTGCAAAAATTGTTTTTTTTTTTAATTGAATTAGTTTTTTATATGGCAGATCCCAAACCCAACCGCTGCTTGTTCCATAACAGATATCCGTGTGCAGCCGCGCCTCCTTGTGAACATATGCTGCAGACTTTAGAGGGGGAGCCGTGACCCAAGTCTTCATACGGGTTAATATCCGCATCAGAGTGCGCGAACGGGCGCGAGAGGTTTGTACAAATTTAACTGCAAAACTAAAATTAAGCTTCCAATTTCTTGATCACTGTAACCATTAAGAAAGCTAAGCTATGGTTCATTCATACAAATATTGATCTGCAGAATGTAGCTGTTTTCTCAGATTGTCAGACCGCTTTAGGAGCTTTACAGAGTTGTACAACTTCATATAAAACCATACTGAAGTGAAGATAAAATCTAAATTATCAGGAAAAAATACATATATACAGCAAGCTTATTACTACTGAGAGCTAGATGAATTGGAATAACTCCCATAATACGGGAGTACCACGATTATCTTATAAGTTATAAGTAGAGCATACAGCAGTGAAATGGCAAATTAAAGATGGGCAGCTGGACATAACTGCCCATAGTGAAAAGTGATAGGCTCATGGCTCTCCTTCTCTTAGAAAGAACTCCCCCGATTTAGGGTGGTTATGGGGGTCATAACAAGCCACCGGTTAATAGAAATGCTTGCCAATAAATCGGAAATATATAAACTGAGACAACGATGTATCCATCAATACTTTTTCCACAATCCTTCGTACGTAGACTTGATGAAGGTTTGGGATTTACAACTCTTAACCAATATTTTCAATTGGCGCGACAATAACAGCTAAGAGCCAAAATTATATCGCAACGCATGCATGTATGACACCGTGCGGCAGTTAATCACACACACACACACACACACACACACACACAAAGGAATATAATCGCGAAAATATGGGTAAATTATAGTAAAACTGCATACTTAGTTTTTCTTTCTGACATCAGGATTTTTTCTAAGGACTTTGAAATTTAAAAAATATGATTATTTCAAAAAATTATTTCAAAAATTCGGTACAATATAGGATAACAGAAAGGGTATCATATACAAGAAAAAAGTCTGTAGAACTATAACAGATTAAATTTTTTGGTGCATAAGGACTAGGAATCCCCGCCTTTTTTTCATGGATAGCGATAATAGAAATTCCTTTTCTTGAACAGTATTGGCAATATTTCTTTTTTTATTTAATAATTAATATATTTTCTTTTTTTAATGTCTAGCTCATTATACATATAACACCGTGCGATAGTAAATTTTACACACAGAAAGCAATATATTCTCGAAACCATGAGCCAAATATAGTAAAATTGCATTTTTAGTATTTCACTCTGACGTCAGTAATTCAAAAATGATTTCAAAAATTCAGTGAAATGTG
>NW_023471123.1:0-4603 GCF_013731165.1 Rhagoletis pomonella | reverse complement strand
AAATGTAAAAATATGGGAAATCAAAACTAATAACACCAACTACGTCTGCTTCAAAAGTTACAAAAATCTACCGGACAGTTTCGGATTAATTCGACCTTAAACTTCAAAGTCAATTTTCTCAAAACCGTGTTTTGTAACATTCGACATCCGTTTCCTGAGACGACGATATGCTGTCATTTTTTATTTACGCTAAATCAAGTGGGTTATCGGGATAACCAACTCAATAGCCATAACTACGTGGTTAGCTCCGGTGGGGACATGGTATAAGCTGCTCCAGTAATGTTTTCGAAAGTTGTTAGACGGTATTTTTTGTCAAATGTTTGTTAAATGTGCATAAGCTTTGTCTTTTCCATAGACTTTGCTGCATGTTGTTAGGTGAGGTTTATAACGAAAGGCTTGTGGCCAGTAGGACTTTGCGCATCAGTAGGTGTGGTGATCCAGAATTAAAAATCGAGCATCAATGTAGCTTATATATATATATATTTTAACAGCGTGGATTATCGGGTTTTGAGCGAAATGGGTTCGGATGGGAATGTTACAAATACAGGGTTGTACATAAATACAAAAGGGGTTTAGTAATTAAAAATTAACGTTGGCTTTTTGTAAAAATTTAGAAAGCTGTGTAACCTTGGCAGTGTTGTTTCCATTAAAGATCTCTCCAAAAGTTTTGTGATTTTTGAAAATTTCAAAATTGTTTCTGATATTCATGAGTCTCCTGCAGTGGAACGTCTGGTGCACGTATCCACCAGCTTGTCCACAGAAACATTGATTTGTATTTAAAGCATTAATTTTACATAGATAAGTTCTGTCATAGGTGTAGGTATTTATTTTAAATAACAAAACTTATTTTATTTTCTGTTGTACACAATTTGAGAAAAGTTTGAATAATAAAAATTTTCTATTTGATTGACGAACCACAAAAATCACATAAATCTAAAATTTCCAAAATTACAAAGTTGAAATGAACACAGTACAATAAAAGGTAATAACACAAATACAAACCCTACAATACTCCCCCTTCTAGAGAATTAATGTTATATAAATTAAAAGTAACTCGTTTCTTATTTGATGTTGTGTTATTCATTGTATTAGTGTTTGTTTCTGGTATTAGTTCTGTTTCAATGATTGCTGGTTTTAGTCTGTCTATCGGAATTGTTTTAACCTCATTATCTACTTCAAGTTTGAAATATTTTTTGTTTTTTTCAACAACTTTATAAGGTCCTTCGTATGGTTGTTGCAATGATCTTTTATTAATAACACGCATAAAAACAAATTTACAAGTCTCCAAATCCTTTGGTATATATACACCAGTATCAGAATTTTGATTATGCCTTAAATTTGATTTAACATTTTTAAAATGTTCCCGTAAATTACCTAAAACTTCAATTGGGGAAAATTTTTCTTCAGATGGAACAACAAGTTCACCGGGTAGGCGTAAATTTTGCCCAAAAACCATCTCAGATGATGTGGCTGAAATACTTTCTTTATACATCGATCGTAAACCAAGAAGTATTATCGGCAGCTCATCATACCAATTGCTGATTCCATTTCTAGCCATTATCGTAGCTTTTAACTGCCTGTGAAACCGTTCTACCATACCATTCCCTTGAGGATGATATGCAGAAGTTGTAACGTGATGACTACCAAGCAATTTTGTTAGTTCCGAAAACAATTTTGACATAAACTGAGTACCCTGATCTGTAGTGATTTTTAACGGTACCCCAAAACGTGAAACATATTCTATAAAAAATTTATTTGCAACCACTGCCGCTGAAATGTCCTTTAATGCATATGCCTCGGGCCAACGCGTGAACCTGTCAACTATTGTAAAAATGTAACGATGTCCTTTCGATACAGGAAGAGGTCCAACAATATCTAAATGAATATGATCAAATCTACTTTTGGGAATCGGAATTTTAATTACTGGAGATTTTGTGTGACGATTAACCTTCGATTTTTGACAATTTATACATTCTTTTGACCAAATATTAATTTCTTTGTGCATTTTTGGCCAATAGTACTTTTTAATAATTAGACGACGTGTAGCTTTTGTACCAGGATGTGTAATGCCATGTAGCATATTAAACACTGTCTTGCGTAAACAATTTGGAAAAAATGGCCTAGGATTCTCACCTGTCATTTCACACCAAATATTAAAATTTAAAAGTGGAATTTGAATTAATTTAAAGTTATGTGATGTGTCTCCAGATTTTAATGTGTTTAGTTCCTCGTCCTGTTTTTGTTCATTTTGTAAAACTTTGAAATTCAGTTCTGTACCCTTAATTGCATCAACTTCGAAAGCTCGAGATAATGTGTCAGCTATAATGTTCTCCTGTCCTTTAATATATCGTATGTCATTAGTAAATTGTGCAATGAATTCCATATGTCTAGTTTGTCTCGGACTACGTTCGGTTTTTGAACTCAAAGCATATATCAAAGGCTTGTGATCCGTAAAAACTGTAAATTGTCGTCCTTCTAAAAGATAGCGAAAATGTTTAATGTTCAAATAAATAGCTAGCAAACTCCCTGTCAAATGCACTGTACTTAACTTCGGATGGAGAAAGTTTCTTAGAAAAGAAAGCTAGTGGCTCTGATTTGTTATCAAACGTTTGATGTATGACACCACCAATTGCCGTATTAGATGCATCCACATTTAAAGAGAGTTTGGCATCTTTGTTAAAATGATTTAACAATATCGTAGACGCAAACTTTTCTTTAATACATTCAAAGGCTTTATTAGTTGTGTCATCCCAAATTAAGGACTTGTCACGTTTCTTAGTTGTTCGATTGATTAAATCGTAGATAACTGCCGTAAACTCAGCTAATTTTGGTACATATCGATGGTAATAATTAACCATACCTATAAATTTCTGCGCCTGTTTAATAGATTTAGGACGTTCAAAACTACGAATTGCTATCACTTTTTCATCAGAGGGTCTAATTCCTGCCCCAGAAATATTATGTCCTAAAAAGTCAACACTTGTTACACCGAAAGTACATTTACTTGGTTTGATATTTAACCCGTACTCTGTTAGGCGTTGGAAAAGTATACGGAGATCTTTAAAATGCTGTTCTTCATTTTCACTTGCAACCAATAGATCATCAATATATGTAAAAACAAAATCTAAACCACTAACTACTTCATTAATAAATCTTTGAAAAGTTTGCGCTGAATTTCTTAGTCCGAAAGGCATTCGTATAAATTCAAACATACCGAAAGGTGTCGTTATTGCAGTTTTATAGATATCCTCTTCTGCCATTGGAATTTGGTGGTAGGCCCTTACCAAATCTAATTTCGAAAATATATACTTATTTCTGAGATTCATGTTAAAATCTTGAATATGAGGTAAAGGATAACGGTCCGGTACAGTCACAACATTAAGTCTCCGAAAATCACCACAAGGACGCCAGTCATTCAGTTCTTTTTTAGGTACAAGATGCAGTGGAGATGCTACACAAGAATTTGAAGGTCTACAAATCCCTGTCCTCACTAAAAAATCGAATTCAGTTTTGGCTACTTTAAATTTAATCGGATCTAAGCGCCTTGGCTTAGAGAATGGCAGATTTCCTTCAGTAAAAAGTCTGTGAACCGTAGAATGTTTAACCGGTTTCGAATAATCTGGTTCAGCGATCAAAGAAGGAAACTCCTTCATCAATCTTGTATACTTGTTCTCTACTACGAAAATTTTTGGAAGCGAAATGTTACAAACACATGAAACTGTGTTAACCGAAAGACTTGTTACTGGATCAACTAAACGTTTGCATTTCATGTCAATTAAGAGACCGTATTTGCAAAGAAAATCTGCACCAATAATAGGTTTCGCAATATCAGCTATGAGAAACGTAAATGGGAACTCACGTCTTAAACCTAAATTTATATTTAAAATCTTTTTACCATACGTTGAAATCGTTGAACCATTGGCTGCAGTAAGTATTATATCTGAAGAACGTTTTGTATGAGGGAATTTTTTTACCGGAAGTATAGAAATTTCTGCTCCACTATCAATCAAAAAATTTAGTTTGTTTGCTTTATCAAAAATAAATAGGCGACGTGTAGTAATATCTAAATTTCCATTGTTTGCCGCCACAACAACGGATGACTCTAGTTTAACGAATTTTTGTTTTTAGAAAAAGCACAAGGTTGTTGACATTTCTGAGCCTTATCACCAAATTTGTAATGGTATCTACATAACCAATTTTGACTATCACGAGATTTTGATCTACCTCTATATGGACTTCTAAAACAATTCCTATAATATGATCTATATCTAGAATTTTGATTAATTTGTTGCTTAATAGAATTTAATTCAAAGGAAAGTTTTTGAAAATTTTCGCACATAAGATTCGTCGTTTTAACTAAATTATCAATAATTGTGTCTTGTGATTTAGAATTTTGAAAACTATTCATAGCTGATATTTCGGTTTTATTAATCACTTCCCAAATATTATCAGCTAGTTTCACCAATTCATTTATATCATTGGTACTTGAACTAGCTAATATCACACTAAGATTTTTTGGCAATTTTCTCAGCCAAAGTTTCTTTAAAATATCTTGACTAAAATTGGAACCTGCAAGCAACATGAGCGACCGATAAAATTCAGA
>NW_023471122.1:0-4603 GCF_013731165.1 Rhagoletis pomonella | reverse complement strand
TTTTTTTATATTATTTATTTGATATGGAGCTGAAAGCGGAAGGTATGTAGAATATTCCAAGTATTTGATTTTTTTCTTCGAAGTGTCTTTTAATAACTTTTGCACCAAATTGCACGCATGATACTAGTACCAAAATGTTTGCATAGATCTCTAGTTTCAATATCAAAACCTTCTAACTGCGTTTAGCTGCCTCTGGGTAATGCATAAAGATTATACGACAACCCTCAGTTTCAAAAAGGTTTTCAAGGTTTCACTTCTAATTGGCACTATTGACCATTTTTTTTAATTTATTTTAGGATCGAGTTATAAGTGTTCTTTTTCTTGAATGTTTATATTGGACAAATGGCTCTCCTATCAATGCGTCAAAAACCAAGAAGAAAGGAAACGGAAAGTCTTTGAAGCCCTGACACAAGCCATGCCATCAGGCGAAAATGTAAATACCGACAGTTTGAAAAATTGCATTTTCTACCTTTACCGAAGGTTTTTGAAATATTGGACGCAAGTTAACAGATCAAGATCCAGACTTGTCACCAAATACCGCGACTGCTTAAATGAAAATTAAAATTGCACACTTTTTACATTTGCAAAGACTGGTAATGAAGATTTGCCCTCCACGAGCAAGCAATTGCATAGATAACCATTTGCTGACTGCAGTAAGAGATTTAAGTGCCGCAGATTAGCTCAGCTATCAAAGGTCGATACTTCTGCCGTCACTGCGATAATTAATGATTCCGCCCAATCAAGCACCTCTTCTGTACAATTCAGCGCTGACGAAATTGACAAAACACCAGTACTTGCTTGTAAAAGACTTAATACACTCTAAATTTGCAAACGTTTTGCCCTCATATCAGAAAGTGCTAGAAGCGGAGAAACGATGTTATTATAGGAGGAATGTGTTACAGAACGCTCTGCCGAAATTAATTTACAGTCTTTGCTAGACCACACTACTTCTCGAATTTTTGAAACCCAAAAGACCGTGAAAGATGGTGTTGTTGATGCAAATAATGATTTTGTTCTAATTGGTAAGTGGGGTTTTGATGGCAGTACCGGCAAATGGAATATAAACAAAAATTTTCGGATAAAAAAATTTAAGACAGCAGCTTATTTGTAACATCTTATGTTCCCCTTAAATTAATTTATAAATCTAGCATGTCAGATTCAGCTATTACTGTTTGGAAGAATCCCCGGCCATCCTCTACCAGGTTTTGTAGACCAATTCGGTTCAAATTTGCCAAAGAAACAAAAGAACTTTCCGTGCAAGAAGCTTATTTTAAAGATAAAATTAATAAGTTACAACCGACTTCGTTACTTTTCCATAATCGCGAAGTAGTTGTGGAGCATTCTTTGCGTCTATCAATGGTTGACAGCAAAATTTGTTCTGCTCTTAGCGAGTTATCTACCAATAGATGTTACATTTGTGGAGCAACACAAAATGAGATGAACGACATTGAACAATCTATAAGAAAACCAGCAGACATCTCTAAATATGAGTTTGGCTTGTCGCCACTTCATTCGTGGATTCATTTTTTTTTTTTGAATATATTATCCACGTTTTTTATAAAATTAATTAAAAAAAATGGCAATGTCGCTCAGACGAAGATAAGGCTCTTGTAGCGCAAAGAAAGAAAACCGTGCAGCAGCAGTTTAGGGATCGTTTAGGTTTGGTTGTGGACAAGCCCCGAAGCGGTGCCAGCGGCACATCCCACGACGGCACTACCGCTCGAAAATTTTTCCGAAACTCTGCTATTTCAGCGGAAGTTACTGGAATAGATAAGGTTCTTATTGACAAGTGTTACCACATCCTGCAGTGCCTCTCGTCGGGTTATAAAATAGATACTAAAAAATTTTAAATGTATGCATTTGAAGTTGCGAAAAACCTAGTTGGGGCATATCCGTGGTAAAATTTACCACCGTCTGTTCATAAGGTTTTAATCCATGGGTCCGAGGTGATTGATTTCGCAATTTTGCCAATTGGTGAGCTCTCCGAAGAAGCTGCCGAATCATACAATAAGCTAGTGAGGCAATTTCGACGTTTCAACACTAGAAGAAGTTCTCGTATTTTCACCAATACTGACCTTTTGCACAGATTACTTCTTAATTCTGATGCTTACATATCTAGCCTTCGAAAATTACCGCGAAAATCCAAGTCTGAGCTATCAAAAGAGGTATTAGATTTATTATGCACTTAAAACTATGTTACTTTTGTATGCATTGTTTGTATGATCCAGTAGTAATTTGACTTTACATAAATAAAAAATTTAAAAAATCACATTTCTGTGCACTTTTTTCATCAAAGATATTTTTTCCAAAACAACGAGACAAAAAACCGCGGAGTCATCGCTCACAAAACCTCTATGACCGCCTTCCTTCGAGAGCGGTACCACTGTGCATGGGCGGCTTTTGGGAATCTGCAGTGAAAAGCTTTAAAATCCATTTAAAGAAAACCGCTGGAACTCACATGTTTACTTTCGAAGAATTCACGACGCTTCTGGTGCGAATTGAAACAGTCCTCAAATCTAGGCCTCTGTCCGCACTTTCCCAAGACCCAGCTGATATGACAGCGCTTACTCCGGGTCACTTCCTTCGAGGTGCATCGCTATTGGCCATTCCCGAGCCTAGCCAGCGCACAATCCATTGCTGGGACGGGGTGGTTTCGCAACCAAATACACGTTTATATAGCGAGCCGCTTACTTTAAACAGACACCCGCCAGAAGCCGCACCTACTGGTGAACAGACGCTGCAGACTTCAGTGAGCCCTTAAACCGAATAAGTTGGAGTGGCCCCACCGAAGCTCCTTCTCTTTCTGCCGTGACCCAAGGCTCCACTCGGATTGGTTACCGCATCTTGCACATGGGTTGCTCAGGTTGCCCAGAGTACGCGAACGAGGACGCAAGAGTCGGGATTGAGTATAGCCATGCAACTGTAACTGCATACTCAGCGACACGACTATACCCCATTGCACTCTTATTTTTTACTTTTCGTAAAAATTACTGCGACTGTAATATGAATTAATTTCAATTCCATAGCTTTTGGTTGTCATTAGCTTTTTAAACTGATATGAAATAATTACATATATTTTCATTTTCGTTGTTGCTGTTTCCGACAGGGTAAGAGTGTGATGTAATGTGGAACGATTTTCCGTCATCCCTTGTCAAATTTCGTTCGTTCGAAAAATGGCACTGAAGATGGCACAACGCCGAAACCGGTTTGTCTCCAAACCAAATTTGACAAGGGATGACGGAAAATCGTTCCACATTATATCACATTTATATTTCTTTGCTTAAAAACACAAGACCACAAAACTAGTTTGTTAGCATAATTTAATTAATGGTAATAATGTCCCGAAATATCCCGGGAGCCCGGGATTACCTATTTAAGATCCCGAAATCCCTAGATTCACAAAATGGTCCGGGATTGAATGCCTTAACAGATATACATGATTCATCAGAACAAATGTAGAATAAAAAAAGTTTCAAAATAGGTCAAACTTAAATTATATATGCCCAGTGTAGTTATACAACAACTCTTAACAACAAACTATTAACCGCTAGTTTTTGCTCTAAGAGTCTTTCCATTATGGTAAAGGAACTATTCCATCTAGTTAGATTATCTGTAATAATTCCTGATAGGATTTCAAATATCTGCTGGCAGATGCACTTCTATGAAAATGGCCCAGTATTCTACGACATTTCTGTAACAATTTTGAAACAATTATAGAGTTCCGAAACAACCACAAAATTTTAACAACTGTCGCAAAATAATGTAAATTCATGACAAATACAACACCTTGTGAATTGCCTCATTGTTCAGCCTTTTCGGCCGAAGGCCCAAGCTTAAAGCGTAGATAAACAATCAGCCGAATACCGAAGCCATGCCGAACCTTCAGTCGGACACTATTAGGTATACAATACTAAGAAAAGGCAGCTGAAAGCAAAATTCTTTACCCGGTAGTAAAATGTGCCTTACAATTGCACTTAGCTCTGCGTGTAAAACTTGCACAATTAAAAGTCGTTTAACACACTAAAGGCTGTTTTCTCATCTAACGCTTAGATTACCGGCCACTTTATCGTCATTAGCGCATTAATATCTCGAATCTATAAATTGTTGCTCACCCGATGTAGCTTTTAAAAATTTGTACCCAACATTAAATTTTGGTTTGGTTTTGATTCATGAGTCCGATATATT
Source organism: Rhagoletis pomonella (assembly GCF_013731165.1). Taxonomy (NCBI): domain Eukaryota; kingdom Metazoa; phylum Arthropoda; class Insecta; order Diptera; family Tephritidae; genus Rhagoletis; species Rhagoletis pomonella. Next base: position 418 of record NW_023471122.1, on the reverse strand, counting down.
AGATATTTCAACCAAGGTTTTGGTTTTTACTAACAGTTGCTCTTGCTCTTTATTGGCTTACGGGGCGAACCTTTGAAATTTTATGACGATTGTAGTGAAGTTTCAATTTCGCGTTGCCGTAATTTCGGAATAACAAATTTATTTTTACCAGTAGATAAGGAAACAAAAATACTTATAACGCACTTTAAAGTGAGGAAAAATTTACCTGTCTTCTTAGTCAAGGCAACTTTACCGCTCACATTCGAAAACGGCCCTAAGAGGCGTAATAACTTGGCTGTGCTCCACAATAACCAAATCTCGACTTAACGGTAATCATCTACATAACTATATATAATTGCTCAGTCTTACGACTTAGTTAGGTTGCTCTGTAGCAGATGCAGAATTGAGCAAAATACCAAATTAAAGTGCAAGCTCCAGA
>NW_023471121.1:0-4603 GCF_013731165.1 Rhagoletis pomonella | reverse complement strand
AGACTTTCTTAGCAGCAATGAAATAAAATCGCACTATTTATATATTTTATTACTACTTGCACTTTTAATTCTATTGCACATTTGAATACAAATTAAATAAACTATTTTAACACTTTTGCACAATATTTTCCTGCTTATCGGATTGAACTCGCGCACCATACGAACTCAAATATATCCGCGGCAAAAGTCTACTGAATATTGAAAATTAACCTACACTCTCAATCCATCACAGCTAATTTCCAATTTCCAAATATCTGTTTATTTTTCCAGGTCCTCACTTTGAAAAGAGTTTGAATGAAGATACACAATGGAAAACTCCCAATTTGCAAATTTGGAAATTGATTTTGCGCTAACCGACTGCGCAGCAAAAAAGCATTTGAAGCAGTGTTGCCAACTTTTGATTTTCAGAAAGCACCAAAAACTTGGAAAAAAAGCTTTTTGCCAAACTAAAAGCACCAAATTTTTTTTAATCAAAAGACGCTTTTTCGTAACAGTTTGTATTTAACAAAAGCAAAAAATTAACAATATTTACAAGAATACATACATAAATAAATACTCAAAACGTTTTCGCTCATAACGATTGAATAGCCTCTACACATGCTGTGATGACTCTTACGACGTAATACCGAAGTACTATTAAAACGAAAATAATGCCCTAAGTAGAAATGAGCAAAAAATTTGATGTTTCATTATATGTATAACCCCAAATATGGCAAAAAACCGTGTTTTTAGCAATCTGGGGGTAGGATATCTAAAAATTCTAGTACTAGAGCAATTGTACGACCAGATTTGGATTCAGCACCAAGAAATTATGTGTTTTACTCAGGTGGTAAAAAAATCAAAATTTGTACAAACAATTAGAAAAGAAATACCTAACTTACCCGCATACTAGCATTTTCAACGCGAATAGAATTCAACAAGGTGGGTTTGCAACTTCGGATTTTTATCAATCATGGTTGTATTTTAGTGCATTTAAATTTGTATATTCTTGTAAATTCCGCATCTTCATGAGTCATCACAGCTTATAATATTTCCAAATTATTTCAGGATTTAACTATCTCGGAGTAATATTAGTTAAAAAAAAGCACTAAAAAGGCAGTAAGCACTAAGTAATTTTTTTTGGCGTTTTAATTGCAAAAAGCACTAAATCTAGTGCTTAAAGCACCAAGTTGGCAACTATGATGTCAAGAGCGGATGAAGAGTGCACTGGAAACGGAAATGAACTCTCACTCATAGAGAGGTGGAGAGTATGTAGGCGTTTGTGTTTCCGCTTAAATAGAAGAGTGAGCTACGTAGTACATACATAAGTGTGTGTGTCAACATATCGTCGCCTCAGAAAACGGATGACGAATGTGCAAAATCACGATTTTGGGATTTTGATGCAGATTTACTAAGTTGGACATGCTCTTTTGATTCCTGCAATCCATTTTTTTATATCTCCCTTTAGTTTTTGAGATATTTCATGCGCATTTTGTCGTATGTTACATAATATTAATGATTGGGTATGCCTTTTGTTGTACGTGCTGAAAATGCGTCACATACGACAAATTCCCATACAAACGTACTTTTTTTTAAATCATAAAACATTTGTCGTATGTGGCACATACGACAAATTCCCATACAAATGTAATCTTTTTTTCAATCATAAAATATTTGTCGTATGTATCGCAAAACTGTGAACTTACGACAATTCGACGGTCCTCTACTATAACGACACAATTAAAATTGAAAATTAAACTAAGTAACTAATTTTAAAATTTTAAATTTTTAAATTTTAGCTTGTACTGAGTCTCCAATGAAATGAAAGAAATAAAAATGCACAAAAGACTGAATTTAAGTATTGTTTTTTGTTTTTATATAAAGACAACGTGTGCTAGTAACATATTTACAGCATAAGAGATGTACAGATTTTTTTTTTTAAATGCATGAATATGTTTTTGTTATGTCTTTTCTAATAAGTAATCATTATTTAATAAATACGTCTGGTTTTTTCATCAAATGATACCATCGTCATTGAAATAGATACTTTAGTATTGTCGTATGTTCTATGGACAAACCAAAGTGGTGAGTAAACGCTACTTACGACAAATGTATACGGAATGAAAAGTCAATTTTCCCATTAACGTTAAGAGATATTAAATTTGAAAATATGGAAAATCAAAACTAATAATACCAACTACGTCTTCTTCAAAAATTACAAAAATCTACCGTACAGTTTCGGATTAATTCGATCTTAAACTTCAAAGTCAATTTTCTCCAAACCGTCTTTTGTAACATTCGACATCCGTTTTCAGAGACTACGATATGTTGACGATAGGTAGGTATTTTTTTTAAGGTCGCGAAAATCTCGGGATTCTTGGCAAATAATCCCAGGATTTTCGGGATTTATAATTTGCACTGAAGACAATAATAGAAACTCCTTTTCTTGACCAATATTGGGTATATTTCTTTTATTATTTAAAAATTAATGTTTTTTTTTTTATAAATGTCCATGGGCCAAATATAGTAAAATGGCGTTATTAGTTGTTCCCTCTGACGTCAGTAAATGTGCTTAGAGAAGAAGTGTGGGTATCCAATTAAAGAGGAAATCCTGTAGAATTTAAACAGATTTAAGTGTTTGGTGCATAAGGTATGGTAAGTATTGAAACGTCCTTTGTTTTTGAAAAAATTATATATTAAGGATTTATATAATCTCGATAACATCCTCGAATTTCGTCCTTCTAAATTTATCAGCTTAAAGAAAAGGATTTTCTGTTATTGCCGTCAGTGCAAATTACGAATCACGAAAATCACGGAACTATTTGCCAAGAATCCTGAGATTTTCGCGACCTTAAAAAGAACATACCTACCGTCAACATATGTACCCTTGTATCAAGTGTGTATGTATGTACACACTTATGTGTGTACCAGGGTTGTTGCGAATATTCGCATTCGCCTTCGCAACCGCGGAGCTTCCGCATTAAATTCAACATTCGCATTAGCTTTCGCATTCGCAAAAATCAATGCGGATCTTTTGCGAATGCGAATATTGAAGGAACCGAAAATTACAGTCATTTTTTTAGAGTTAAACTTGGCCAAATATTTTTTATTCCGAAATAAAAGTACTTTCCGGATAATAAACAAACCGCTTATCCAAATTAAACAAGTTCGGTATCCAATGTTAGGGGACTTAAATAGCTTTAAAACTGAAATGTCTAAAAGAGGAAAGCTACACATTGAAAAATATTTCAATAAAAAATCTTAATCAATTACCATAGAACAAACATTGGGTCAGGTATGTATTTACATGAATTTCTTTAGTATTAAGTTATAAAAAAATATAAATAGAGGTGGTAACCGTCATTCGTTATTTCTGTTTAAAAGCTATTTCAGTCCTCTTTCATATGATACCAAATTTGTTTAATTTGGATAAGCGGTTTCTTTGTTATCCTGATAGGACTTTTATTTCGGAATAAAAAATATTAGGCCAAATTTAAAGCGGAAAAAATAACTGTTATTTTCGGTGCCTGGAATATTGTGCAAGTGCACAGACGTATATCTAACCAGTCACAGAAGAAAGCATTAAAAATTAGTTATAAAAACTAAAATCGAAAAACGCTAATGACGTGACAGGTTCTCCAAATTCCAAAACAACAAAAAGAATGATAATGAAGAATTCTTTGGGAAAAAACGGTGTTTAAACAACGTTTGTGCCGTGATGCTAGATTATGAAGATGAAAGGCAGGAGGATACATCCGACATTCGCAGCCCCGATGAAATTCTCCAAAAGTAATATTGCTCCGCAATAAAAATAAATAAATATAACTGAAAGTCCTCTCAGTCCTCTGGTGCAGTGTCAATCGAAAAGAATTTACAATTTTGCCAAGTTTAAAGTTTTTCAAGCTTGTCGCCTCGAGCGTGTTGTGATATAGTGGCGCAGGTTTGATTTACGACCCTTCAAAAAGTTTTTATCAAGTACAATGTTCTAATTTTTAAATTCAAGTACTAAAAAAAACATTAAGTATTATCATGAGTTTAATTTTCCCCGAACCGGTTCACTTTTCACTTTTGGGTCTCATGTACATATTTACTATGGGCGGAATACAAATTTTGGGGTGAATTTTTTTTCGGGCAAATATCAGCATAAGGCAGATTATTAAAAATTTTTTAGTCTTTCCACTTTTTATTTACCCAAATCACCTAATTTACCCACCTAAATTATTTAAAAAAATACATGACTTCCGCATTCGCATCCCGCATGTTAGCTTTTAAACATCCGCATCCGCACTCCACATTCGCAACATCCCTAGTATGTACTATGTATTCTATTTATTCTATTTATTCTATGTATTCTATTTAAGCGGAAACACAAACGCCTACATACTCTCGTCCTCTCTATGAGTGAGAGTCCATTTCCGTTTCCAGTGCACTCTTCATCCGCTCTTGAAATGCTTTTTTGCTGCGCAATCGGTTAGCGCAAAATCAATTTCCAAATTTGCAAATTGAGAGTTTCCAGTGAGTTATCTTCAAATATAAATACATATTTGGAAATTGGAAATTAGCTGTGATGGATTGAGAGTGTAGGTTAATTTTCAATATTCAGTAGACTTTTGCCGCTGATATA
>NW_023471120.1:2256-4603 GCF_013731165.1 Rhagoletis pomonella | reverse complement strand
ACCTTAAGGTATGGGGGCTATGTTCAAATGTTGTAGTTGTAATTTTTAGAGCTTCACAAAAACGCTTATTGCACGAGAACTAATAAAGCGATTTCAAAGAAAAGTGTGGCGTTTCAAAGATAAAATTCCAAACCTGTCGACAGATTCATTTTTGTAAATAACCAATTCGGTTTCTGTCGTAAAAACAACGGTAAACATTGCCTTATTTTGGGGTCAATTTTGAGCCTTTAAAGTGCTCTAGCAACTTATTGTTGGCATATATAACTTTCATTTTCGGGATATAGGTTCTTTGGAGCAGTAGAAATATTATCGGGTACAAATTTTATATAAATTTAACAAATATTGAGCATTTTAAGGCAAAAAATTGTTGAAAAAATTTGCAAATTTTTTTCATTACCAAAATGCTCGAAAACCGCTCGAATGATTTTGTTTTTGTTTTCTTTAATCAAAAATTCAAGAGTTTTCCTTTCGTTTGGTATATGGGAAGTATTGGTTGATATCTTCTATATATGTTTATTTTATTCAAATATATGGGCATAAATGATTTTCCATACAAAATCACCTCGTCATCATTTTGCAAACACGTGCATATGTTGGAAGTGTGGGAAGGAGACAAAAAGTATGTATGCGTATGTAATGCGGCTTTTGATAAACAGAGGCGCGCTATTTATAACCTAATCGCAGCGTGTGTACATATGTAAATACATACATACGTACATATGTTGATTGCAGTTAATGTGGATCTGTTTCTATTTTTAGTAATCTATGTATGTCTATACATACATATGTACATACATATTATATATGTACATACATATATGAACACATGTATGCATAATACGCGAAGACTTTTCGAAGTGAAACAACATTTAGAAAAAGTCCAATCCAAGAATAAAAGTAAAGGTGAGGACGTACATAGATAAAGAAAAGGATAAAGGCCAAGGTAAAAATAAACACAAAAACAAAGTTGAGTAAAGATAAAGGCAAACATGAAGACCAAGGTAAATTTAAACACTTTACTTATATGTATAAGTGCAAAGGTGAAGGGGAATATGTATATGAAGAATATGATAAACATAAAAATAAAAACAATAAATATAAAGAAAAAGATGCGGATGAGGATACCGATAAAAGTATAGATGAAGATAGAGGAAGAAAGATTAAAATAAAGGTAGTTGTAGAGAAAAGGATATAGATAAAGGCACAGAGACTCAATCTCGGAACTATTTCGGGATTTTAGGGATTCTCGGGACTTATCGATATAATCGATATTTTGTTGGTTTTTTTATCGATTTTGTTATCGAAATTTTTATCGATATTGTTATTGATTTTGCTATCGATATTTTTGGAACTTATCGATATAATGATCGATATTTTTATCGATTTTGTTATCTCTTTATTATCGATTTTGTTATCGATTTTATTATCGATTTTGTTATCGATATTTTTATCGATTTTGTTATCGATATTTTTATTGGTTTTGTTATCGATATTTTTATCGATTTTGTTATCGATTTTGCTAACGATTTTGTAATCGATATTTTTATAGATTTTGTTATCGATATTTTCAGAACTTATCGATATAATGATCGATTTTGTTATTTATTTTGCTATCGATATTTTCACTTATCGATATAATGATCGATATTTTTATCGATTTTTTTATCGACATTTTAATCGATTTTGTCATCGGTTTTGTTATCGATATTTTTATCGATTTTGTTATTGATACTTTCGGAACTTATCGATATAATGATCGATTTTGTTATTTATTTTTCTATCGATATTTTCGGAACTTATCGATATAATGATCGATATTTTTATCGATTTTGTTATCGACACTTTAATCGATTTTGTTATCGATTTTATTATAGATTATTTATCGATATTTTTATCGATTTTGATATCGATATTTTTATCGGTTTTGTTATCGATATTTTTATAGTTTTTGCTATCGATATTATAATCGACTTTGTTACCGATATTTTTATCGATTTTGTTGTCGATATTTTTATCGATATTTTTATTGGTTTTGTTACCAATATTTTTATCGATTTTTCTATTGATATTGTTATCGCTTTTGTTATCGATATTTTTATGGGTTTTGTTATCGATATTTTTATCGATTTTGTTATCGGTTTTGTTATCGATTTTGTTATCGATTATTTATCAAGTTTGTAATCGATATTTTCATAGATTTTTTTATTGATATTTTTATCGATTGGTTTATCGATATTTTATATCGATTTTGTTATCGATATTTTTTTAGGTTTAGTTGTCGATTTTTTTTATCGATTTTGTCACCGATAGTTTTATCGGTTTTGTTATCGATATTTTTATCAATTTT
>NW_023471120.1:0-2156 GCF_013731165.1 Rhagoletis pomonella | reverse complement strand
TCGAGTTTGTTATCGATATTTTCATAGATTTTTTTATTGATATTTTTTATCGATTGGTTTATCGATATTTTATATCGATTTTGTTATCGATATTTTTTTAGGTTTAGTTGTCGATTTTTTTTATCGATTTTGTCACCGATAGTTTTATCGGTATTGTTATCGATATTTTTATCAATTTTGTTATCGAAATTTTTATCGATATTGTTACTGATTTTGTTATCGATATTCTCGATTTTTTTATCGATTTTAAAAAAATCGATTTTAAATTTTTTTTTCCGTCTGGTTATCGATTTTGCTATCAATTTTTTGATCGATTTTGTTATCGATATTTTTATCGATTTTGCTTTCGATATTATTACCGATCTTGCTATCGATTTTGTTATCGATAATTTTATCGATTTTGTTGTCGATATTTATATCGATTTTGTCATCGATATTGTTATCGGTTTTATTATCGATATTTTTATCGATTTTGCTATCGATATTGTTATCGCTTTTTATATTTTGCGTTTAACAGCATTCGAACCCGAGTCTTGCCGAAAGTTAACAAATAGTAACAAGTATCTCTGCGCCCTTAGCTACAACCACAACATGTAAATGTGTTTTCAAATGTTCAGTTTGAATTAAATTTCTTTCAAGCGCTCAAACAATTTTATATTAAGTTTTTTCAATAAATATCTTTTCTGTTCAAAATTTCAAATCTTTAAATCTCAGTAAGCTGTAGAAAAAAACAATGGTATAAAATAAAAATAAAAATAGGGCTTTCGCTTATATTCTCATTGAGTTCTTTTCACTTAGAAGTATGTAAATTTGTAAAATTTTGGAAAAACCCTTTTTTTCTCAGTGTGTGATTTAGTTTTTGACTTGGATATGCTCTTAACCATACCACGTATTCTACGTTTAAATATAGCGGCTGTATCTCCGATACAGCCTGCAGACCAAGACGAAGGCGCTGGACTGTTCCTTTTTGCAACTTTTTAGCCGAGATACTGCTTCATATGAATTATGGCACCTCATCTGATACGTAAGAGTTGCTCAGCACTGCTGAAGTATGACGATAAAAATGATGTAACAGTGAAGAAAAACACGTTTAACCCGTCCAACTGCCGCAACATTTTTTCGTGCCTCATAATTTTCAACGGGAAGAACTACCATATACAGCATAAAGTGAAAAATAAAAACACAGATATAGTATACACTCGTGGTCACGAAAATCTTACCACTTTGTTTTTAAATTTTGTAGAATTTTGTAAATTAATAAAAAAATAATTTTTTGTTTAAAAATATAGATCAAACCACAACAAAAAAGTATATAAATAAAAGTTTTAAACTTTGTACAAAAATTAGAAAAATTCATAAAATTTTTTTCAAAATCTATAACTCTTTAATACAAATTTCTAGGAAAATTTCGGTTATGCAGTTTTGAAGAAGCTCAAAGTTCTGATTGAGTTTTGAAATTTTTTTTAGGAATTTGCGCATTTTTTCCCATATAAAAACATTCGTTGCGTGGATAAAACTGCGCAAGGCCGTCAGCAAAAAAAATCAAGAATTAAGATTTTGAAATTTTCGTAAGATTTTGATTAAAAATTTTAATAGTGAAGAAAATTTTAGGTTTTTTTTTTGATTTTGTACAAAGTTTGTAAATTTTTTATATATAGTATGTACTCAGTTTTTATTTCAGTGTGAACTATGTATATTTGAAAAAAAAAAAAAATAAAAATATTAATGTACAAAATTTTACTTCATATACGATAGTGTTAAGTTATGCATGACCGCCAGTGTAACACTTGTCTTCATACATAAATAAATTTGATCACCTATGCTGGCACATTGGCATCTGCCTTCGTTTTAAGTAAGCGCTTAATATTTCAATATGCCAAACCCACTTGAGCGCGAAAACGATTCTGAGCGCGCCGCAATGCACCAGCTTGTTGTATGCACATTAGGGTGCCCATCGAACAAATTTTTGATTACAATTTCAAAACCCTACCCCCCTAATTTCCTTCATTTTTATGAGAAATATTATTAGATTTTTCAAAAATTATTAAGAGGTCGCGACTCGTCAATTTAGGTCAGAAGGTACAGTTCTGTAGATTTATCAGGTTTTGAATGACTAGTTTTCATTCAATTTTAAAGATCGAACATGTTGTGAGAAG
>NW_023471119.1:0-4603 GCF_013731165.1 Rhagoletis pomonella | reverse complement strand
GGTGTTGGTGCTGTGCTGTCTCAGAAAAATGACGAAGGAATTGAGGTACCGATAGCCTACTTTTCCCAAAAATTAAATAAAGCCCAAAGTAACTACAGCGTTACTGAGTTGGAGTGCCTTGCGGCAATACTTAGTTTAAAAAAGTTTAGGGCATATGTGGAAGGGCAGGAATTCACCATTGTCACAGACCATGCCAGCTTGCAATGGCTGATGAGGCAGACCGACTTGTCAACCAGATTAGCCCGTTGGTCTCTAAAGCTACAGGGATATAAATTCCAAATAGAGCACAGAAAAGGTTCCTTGAACGTTGTACCAGACAGCTTATCACGACAAAATTTTGACGAAGTTGCCGAAATTGTTGAATTAGAAGTCCGTCCGTTAGTTGATCTGAAGTCGTCCGAGTTTTTGTCCGAAGAATATAAAAAGTTTGTTAGTCATGTCCGCCTTAATGAGTCTCGTTTACCCGACCTTCGAATCTCAGATGAAAAAGTTTACAAAAGAACCGAACATCCAGACGGGAATCCAGCCCGTGAAGCTTTTAATTGGAAGCTGTGGATTCCAAAAACCTTAGCCATTCAGGCAATTGAGAATGCCCACTGCCCTCCGAGTAAATGCCATGGTGGTATAGCTAAGACTCTGGAGCGGCTGCGACTTAACCTATACTGGCCGAATATGACTGTCGATGTCAAGAATTACGTGGCGAAATGTCCGATTTGCCGACAAAGTAAAGCCACTAACGTTACGTTACGGCCACCCATGTCCGCACAATACACCGTCCAACGTCCGTTTCAAAAATTGTATATTGATTTAATTGGCCCTTATCCGAGGTCGAAGTTAGGCAATATTGGGATTTTGATTGTACTCGATCATTTGACAAAATTCCCGTTGCTAAAAGCCATCCGTAATTTTAATACCTCATCCATTTGTAGTTTTTTAAAAGACCAGGTTTTCAGCGTTTTTGGAACTCCGGAAATAATTTTTAGTGACAATGGTAAGCAGTTCAAATCGCGAAAGTTTAGTAGCCTTTTAGCCGATCGCGGAATCAGACATACTTTCACTGCTCTTTATAGCCCACAAGCAAACGCCAGCGAACGAGTTAACAGGTCGATTATAGCAGGCATTAGGTCCTATTTGAAGGGTGACCAAACTCATTGGGACAAACATCTTACTGACATCGCCGAAGCACTACGAAGCTCCGTCCACCAAGCCATTGGATGTTCACCATATTTCGCGTTGTTTGGACAGCAAATGCTGTCACATGCTGACGAATACGAGCTGTTGAGAAAGTTAGAAACGTTTGACGATAATGTTTTGAACAGGACTGATAAACTAAAGCTGGTACGAAAGTCGATCATGGAGAATATAACAACTGCTTTTGAAAATTCCGCCAAACGATACAATCTTCGAAGTTCCACAAAGACATTCAACATAGGGGACATAGTATATAGAAGAAATTTTGTTCAGAGTGACGCAACCAAAAAATTTTGCGCAAAACTTGCACCTAAGTTCCTCAAATCCAAGGTAATTGCATTGAAAGGCAACAGTATGTATGAATTGGAGGACGCTGAAAATGGAAAACGAGGTACATACCACCGTAAAGATATGCAAGAGGCGAAAGGTTGAGTTTGCACCGCACCCACACTCTAGGTGGGGGGGTGTGTACCGTGGGTCCAGTTCAGAATAGTTTTATTTCCAGCTAGAAAATGGCCCTCTTAGTTCTTTACAGGTTTTACTGTCGTGATATTTCCGTCACTTCCGGTTTCTGTATTTTTGTTTTATTCCGTGACCCATAGTCACCCTGTGTTGCACATTTAACACCGCTGCATCAAGGTTCCTTTCAGACATCTCCGTGATCATATGATTCTGTATATCAAACTATCGATAAAACGATGATATTCTCTTTTGACTGAGGAGCTATTTCCGCAAATATCATGCTGTCTTTTCTTTTGGAACCTTGGAGCTGACAACACGCGGAGATCCAATTTATTTTAAAAATAATTAAAAAAAAATTGAATTGTTTTATCCCGTAAAGTGCCGATGTGAGGAACCATAGCAGCGAGTTGAGGAAAACATTTTTTTAAATCATCGTATTTGGTAAGAACCTTAATTTAATGCTCTATGTGCAAAAATAAAAAGAATATCAAGAGAGACAAAATTGTAAGCGTGCTCGATTTTCTTTAGGATTGTGAATTGTGATAAAAAGGAATTTGGATTTTGTGTCCTGAGTCAGCCTTACTTACCGCCGGATTCTTACAGCCAACCTATAGACGTGGCGAATGGGATACATAACCCCGGTAGCTAACAAACATCTGCCGAACCACTCAGGATCCTAGTTTGTATCTACGTTTTAATTTGTACAGGCACACTTACATACATATGTACGAAACCATTGTTTAAGCTAAAACCATATGTATATCCATTTGATATTGGCTTAATGAATACATAAAAGCCAGAGTTTAAACGGAAACGTAATCTGCTCCGAAGCGAAATACAATTGATTGCCAGCTCGATAGCTTGGTATTCCAGTTTTTTTGGCTTTCGCGTTATAGCTACTTACATATATTCGATTCTCCAGCCATCGTGGCTTACCTTGATAAAGTACAAAAACAAAAGAAAAGAAACCAAAAGTATGAAGCTACAATGAAAATAGTTTAAACGAATTAAAATACGAATATTTTCACACTTACTTACCTGATAGACACTTAACTCTACGAGTAAATTTACCTTAAGTCCTCCTTAGAAAATTAGCATATGTAGATGAAAAGTTCTTACTTAAATTTTATCACATGTTCTTAGCAGCATAAATTCAACTTACCTTTTTTTCTACTTACGTTTTTTTTGTATTCTTGAAAGGTGTACACACTTATGTATGTGTATATAACACTAGGTTAATCATTTAATTTGATCAGAATTAAGAGCACCACGTGGTGAATCCACTTGGTTACCTAACCTATCTCGACAATAGGATCACCTCTTCTGTTTACATATATATATGCATGCTCACATGCTCTCTTTCCATCACCTGAAATACATAATTTCCAATAATGAATTTTAAGAGATTGCAATTCGCCAAATGTTTAGATTTTTTCTTCTCTTACTACTTTTGATTATTTTTTGGAGTAAGCACATATTCTAACTCCCATTTATTGGGTTACTTTCGCTCTCGATACAACTACAGTATCCGACCAAATAATGGAACAAGTTTTTTTTGTCAAGATATTTGAGGCTCAAATTTTTATGATTTTTTTTTTTGTTGAAGTTGTATTTTTTTTAATTACCGTAATTAAGTATCTACCTACATATTCATGTAAATGTGCAATGAAATTAAAGTTACAAAACAAGGGGAAAACGAGATTTCAGCAGCAGCAACAACAAAGCAAGGAGGCCTCTTCGCTTCGTGGGACTGCAATCAAAGTGAGTGAATTTTGGATATTATTTTATTCTATATTCGTAGGTTTAATTATTCCTATATGTATGTACATCTGCACATAGGTATGTGGGCTTGTAAGGAGTTCTAATTTCTGTTTGTAATCTACCCACACTATATTATGTACATGCATATAAGAATAAATATACTAGAAAGGGTTTAATAGACTTCATTTGCGAAGTATATACATATGTATGTACGTATGTATGCAAATTGTATAGAGTGCCTAAAGTTAGTTTATTTCTCATTCACAACTATGCGTACATATGTATGTACATAAATACGGATATTAGAGAATTTTTTTTTTGCACTTAGATTTTTTTTATTGTTTGCGAAATTTCTTATAAGCACATAGTATGTACGTTTACCTTCATGAGGCCTGGTGCATTATCTCTTATGTTCTCTGAGAACTCCAACAAATATACATACGTATACATATATATATTCACAAACCAGTTTTTTTGCAATTTTCTTTGACACATATTTGATTTTTATATACAACCTTGAGAGCATAGAAATATATTAGAGTAAATGTGGGTCAATGACCACATAGATACCTTTTGTTGAGGTAGGTCAGGATTTTAGTTTAAGATTACACTTAAGAAAAATATTAGTCGTAATGTTAATGAACTTGAATTGTTAGTTATGTTGATATGATACACATAAGGAAGTATTTGAATTGGAAATATATAGTTTATCTTACTTGCTACCTTTTAACTACTTATTTAAGGACTTACATAGGAAATGAGTTGAATTTTATAATAAAAATTTTATAATGAATTGCTAAATTGTAAGCTTTTGGTCTGAATTCGATGGAAGTGTAGGTGGTAATACGGGGCTTTATTAACACCAACAAAGCCATGGTAGGGTGGGTGCAGAGCAGCCGCAAACGTTTCACCAGACGCTGCCAAAGGTGTAGGGGTTTGGGTAGCTGGAAGTAGGCCCAGGTTTGGTTTGAGGTATTTATTTAGCCCCAAGTGTGCAAACAAAAATTATCTTTGTTAGGGTTGTAGGCTGGGGAGAATGATGGTTGGTCAGCAGTTAAGTATTGACCCCCCCCAGGCTGAAGCTCCGGGAACCAGCCAGTGCACACGCCTTAGCTGTTGACGTCAACGCCAGCTCTTCTCGCCGATGCTTTTATTGGATATGTACAGCTCAGCCTTCCGTCCCATAACA
>NW_023471118.1:0-4604 GCF_013731165.1 Rhagoletis pomonella | reverse complement strand
TGTCGGAAAGGTGGAAAACATATATGTAATACTTGCGCCGGGTATTTAATGTTCGGCTCCGCCCGAACTTAGACTTTCTTACTTGTTACATATACATTTTTTTTCGAATGGTGGCAACCCTACCGAAATTTTTTTCTGAATTTATTTTTTTATACATTCTCAGTGAAATAGCATTATTGCGGCTCATTTATAATAAATTTTTTTTTTCTGATATTGCAGATATCTGGCAACTTCATTTTTCCAATTTTCTCCTTACAAACCTTCTACAGACAGAAAGACACAAAACGAAATAAAATCTAAGCAAATCAGTCGAGCCGTTCTTGAGTGATGCGATAACACATAAAAGCAATCCATTCTTATATATAAACTTTTTTTCGAATGGTGGTAACCCTATCCAAATTTTTTTCCGAATTAATTTTGTTATGCGTTCTCAGTGAAATGACATTATTGCGGCTTATTTGTAATAATTTTTTTTTCTGATATTGCAAATATCTGGCAACACCATTTTACCAGTTTTCTCTTCACAAACCTTCTACAGATCACGGATGATAAATAGGTTTTTGAATTTTGTACCAAATGGCCAAAAAAAAAGTACTAAGTCAGCCGAAAAAGTACCAACATTTAAAAGAATACATATGTTTTTAAATTAGGTAAAAATCTCTATTGGTACGTGCGTTTAACATCTCCAGTAAAACATGTGCAGCAACAAAATTTCACAAGAGGAAAATATCCAGTATAGTTTGCAGCAATTTTCAAGCTATCCGAACAGCTGCTCGAATTTTCGTTTAGATTGAAAGTGTAAACAGAAAAAACTCTCCATCAATCTGAAATTCAGGCAACCGGATCACTGTAGCGTTTTCAAGCAGAGGTAGCCGGAAGGAGGATTCGGATTGTTTGCTCTCTAGTGTAACCAATTTTATGTACGCGAATACCTATTTCGACAGCCAAGCAGCTCTTAGATCCTTGTTGGTTCGTTAGAAAACGGTGAGGACTGGTTGTACTTCCTTATCGACCGCATCGGATAACTACGCTATTAAGCTCATTTGGGTTCCGGGTACCAGACGTACTGCTTTTGGGAGTAAACGTACTCCTTTTTATTGCAATGTACTCCCTTGTACTCCCAAAAAAATATCTGGAAATGTACTCCTTTATTACTTTTGTACTTCTTTTGAACTCCTTTTTCCAGCTATTAATATTTTATCATAAACAGGGTGTAAAATAATAACTGTCGCACAGGGTTTTTTGAAAAATAAAATGGTCCTTTATCTGTACAAAATTTTGCAATAGATATTAAAATAATTCAAATTGCAGGGAAAAGAGAACAGAAGACTGCAAGCAAAATGTTGTTTGCTCACGTTTAGTATAAACATACACGTTTAGTACATGCATACATACATATAGCAGCAGTTAATTTCATTTAAAGAAATGGCGTGTCGTCCATTTCCGCTGTAACGTATGTAAATAGTGCATATATTTAGGCGCAATATTTAACTTCTTCTGGCGGGGCGATATCTAGAGTCTTCTAGTTGCATATGATGCCTACAACGAGGTTGATATCTAGAATTTTCCATAAATAGCTTTGCTAAATTTATAGTATAAATGGTGGTCTGGACATACAAAATTGCAAGTTGAGAAAAGCGTTGTAAAATGGCCATACATTCAGAAAGAGTCCGGAATTATCTTGTAGAGTTAAGTTATTTATTGTTGCTTTGAAAAATATATCTAAGATATCTTTGTTTGTTGTACCTAATTAATGGTAATTTGTAACAATAAATTGCAGAAAACAATTAAAAAAAATTGTACTCCTTTTTTATGTCTTGTACTGCTTTTTTTCTATCGAAAATAGAAAACTACTCCTTTTTTCGTTTCAGAATCAGGCAACCCTAGTTCCGGGTCATAGCGAAATCATGGGTAACTGCGTAGCCGATGAGCTGCCAATACAGGGAACCCTTGAGAAATTGCTCAAGGTCTGGGTGCTCCGCTGAACTCATGCGGTCTCCTTCTGGACAGATGGGCGTTTAGTCAGCTCAGCGTGCGCTGGGCAAAGACCTTTTGGATGCAAGGTGGCTAAGTCCTTCTCACCACGTGTAGACCAGGGGCGGAACAGGAAGCTCGTTAGACTAAGCAAGTTACACTTCTCACTTCTTGTGAGCGTTCTAACTGGTCATTGCGTGATAGGTAAGCATGCAGTAAGGCTGAATATCATCGATGACCCTTACTGCACCAGCTGCATGGTGAATAGTGGTATGGAATTATCTCAACACCTGATGCTCTGGAGTCCTGCCTTTGCAAAGCTAAGGTTCAAGCACCTCGGATCGCATTTCTTCCACACTCCCGATGAGAATAGATATCATTCACTTGAGGAGCTTCGTGGTGAGCACCGAGCATTTTTCCTACAAGACGCCATATATGTCATCGTCCTGTCCCTTCCCTCTCACCCTTTCCAACTTTCCCATGTCTTCCCCCCTCCTCTTCTCATATAACAGCATACGTATGTTTTGTGGAGTTGTACTCTAAGTTTCCAATACAAATAAAAGTATCAAAGTAATAAAAAAAATCGTACAAGTATTTTTATTAAGTGCATGTAACACAAAAACTTTACAAAAAAAAAAACAGTTACATTTAACGCAATTGAAGTTTCACAAAAAAAAATTTGCAACTGTTCCTTGCTTTTAGCAAGACTTTCATTTTTAAGAAACACCACGTATTTATTTCTATGAGGTAGAAAAAGATGATAATATTTTCATCCACAGAATTTCCAATTTCCATGTATATACAATGGTATTGCGAGAAAATTTGGCGTTGCGCCGTTTTTGACAAAATTGTATCAAAAATGTCGATGTAGTAACAATGTACTTTTGGGATTCAAAATACACCAAAAAAGTACAATTGTACCATCAATTCCATCACTGCTACAGACAGAAAGACACAAAATGAAAGAAAAACGAAGCAAATCCGTTGAGCCGTTCTTGAGTGATGCGATAACACACGAGCAGCAATTCATTTTATACCCGAACGCACTTGTGCACAAGGGTATTATAACTTTGTTCACATAACGGTTGTTTGTAACAGGCAAAACGAATCGAGATAGATATATACAAATGTATGCATAAATGATCAGAATGAAAAGAGAAATCGATTAAGCGGTGACTGTCTGTCCGTCCGTCCGTTCGTCCGTCCGTCCGTCTGTGCACACGATAACTCGAGTAAAAATTGAGATATCTTAACGAAACTTGGTACGTGCACTTTTTTCTAGCGTAGGACGGATGGTATTGAAAATGGGCCACATCGGACAATAACCACGCCTACCTCCCATATAACGGTAGTTTTCAGAAATACGAAAACTGCGATATTTTCGTAACTACTGAAGATAATTCACTCAAAATTTATATTTACAATAAGTTTCATACGAAAAATAATAACATTATATTTTTTTGGAAAATGGGCGTAGGCACGTCTACTTATGGTTACATGTATATATCTTGGTAACCGCTGCACCAATTGTTTCTTTACATTCATTTTATAGAGAGAAAGACACAAAATGAAATAAAAGCGACGCAAGTCCCTTGAGCCGTTCTTATGTTATGTGATAACACACGAAAACAATCAATTATAATACCCGAGCGCACTTGTGCCCAAGGGTATTATAACTTTGTTCACATAACGGTTGTTTGTAACAGGCAAATCGAACCGAGATGGATATAGACCAATCTATACATAAATGATCAGAATGAAAAGAGAAATCGATTAAGCGGTGACTGTCTGTCCGTCCGTCCGTCCGTCCGTCTGTGCACATGATAACTCGAGTAAAAATTGAGGTATCTTAACGAAACTTGGTACGTGGACTTCTTTTGGGCGTAGGACGGATGGTATTGAAAATGGGCGAAATCGGACAATAACCACGCCTACCTCCCATATAACGGTAATTTTCAGAAATACGAAAAGTGCGATATTTTAGTAACTACTAAAGATACTTCACTCAAAATTGATATTTACAATGAGTTTTAGACGAAAAATAAGAAATTAAAACATTTTGGCAAATGGGCGTAGCCACGCCCACTTATGGTTACATGTGTATATCTTGGTAACCGCTGCACCAATTTCTTCCAAACTTGGCACAGTTGTTGGTCCTGGTACGGCATACCAAAAATTTTTAAAATCGGACAATAACCACGCCCACATCCCATATAACGGTAATTTAGAAAAATACGAAATCCTCGATAAATCAGTAAATATTAAAGCAAATTTTTTCAAAATTGATGGTTGCAACAATTCTTAACAAAGAAATATGTTTGTTATAAAATTTTCGAAAATGGGCGTGGCACCGCCCACTTATGATCACATATATGTATCTCGGTAACCGTTTTACCAATTTGTACCAAACTCGGTATTTTTATTGTGCTTGCCACATAAAAGCAAACCGTTGAAAATTGTTGAAATCGGACTAAAATTACGGCCGCTTTTCATATAACGGTAAATTTCAGAAATGCTTGAAATTTCAATATTTCGAAATTTAAGGACGCTAATTTACTTAAAATTTATACCCCCAGCGGTAGCTGTCGGAAAGGTGGAAAACATATATGTAATACTTGCGCCGGGTATTT
>NW_023471117.1:0-4604 GCF_013731165.1 Rhagoletis pomonella | reverse complement strand
TTTGTCCACGTATAGAAAATGCACTCGCCAATAATTTTTGTCTCTTCAGCCGTGTTGCAACTTGAATAAGTTCACGATTCTTATTCGTAAGGCATTCATGCACATAGATCTTCTCATCACCATTGAGCCCTATATCGCGAAGTGTTAGCGACGTTCTATTTGCCTTAAAAAAGCCGGCAATCGCCTTAAATAAGAGTGAACGATCATATGATGAATTTAGCTTGACTATAATAGGAGAAGGCTTCTTGTTGCTGTTGTTTTTGCGCAAACGAAAAGTTGAACGGGTGGGCAGCGGGGTCAGGTTAATCGATGTGCAAAGTTTAGAGAACAGCGAAGTTAAATTCTCTTCAGCTATAAGCGGAACACCATAAATAATGACATCTGTCGCTACCAACGCATTCTCAAGCACATCAACTTGTTGACATAAAGTGATGACTTCTTTGTTTTGGTCATTACTTTCGTAGCGCAATGACTCTAGCGCACTCACTCTCTCGTCAACGGCTTTCATTGCTGATTTTAAGTTGGTAATTTAAGCCGAAATTTCACCAATTTTCTCCATCACACGCTCTTCGCTCTCCTTTATCTTCACTATAATATTCTCTATGGATGCTTCCAGTTTCGCCTCGAGCCTCTCTAACAAGCAAACCGTAGTTGGACTGTTTCCCTCGAACGGCTTCTCAAACCTTCAAACACCCCCGCTCTTAAGCACATCTGCATTTGCTGCTAAATATTCAAAATGTTATCGATCATTTTTTTCATTCCGTCTTTATATTTTCAACTTATGTATTTTGAACTTGCAAAATCTCGGTAACGAATGGGAGAACATGCATTGTTCGATCATAAGGGTATTCAACTTGATTCTTCATTATATCCAGAGAATTATAGGAAACCAGTTTTTGAATTAAAAGATTCTTCGGTTTCATATAAGTTTCCCAATTAAAAAAAAATTATATCTGCATTGCTAATATAGCCCTTTTCTAATGCTTCAGTTGAACGTATATTTAGTTGTTTCAAAATGTGTAGGACTGACTTGAGGACCAGATTGAGCACTGATATAGTTGCAACAATATTATATACAAACCAAGGCATAAAAAACTACGGTGATACTTTGTTTGAACCGCAAGAACAAGTGTACCAATTGAATTGCAGAATGTAATTAATTTTTATACTAAGTACCTGTACATATAGTATGCAGTACACAATACTCATATCTGTAATAAGAAATTGTTGAGTATTTTTTTCGGATTTTGGGGATTTTTCATTTGTTTTTGAGGAATTTGGTAATTTTTTGTGGCAACACTGCGAGCTACTAGAAGCATTCAGAACAATTCAGCTGCCAAAGTTTTCATCAAGAAAAATTACAGCACCCAAATAGCGATCAATAAGTATCCAGAGCCAGCAGGTGCTACAACTGCAACTCAGTTGGACATTTAGCAAATGAGTGCCGCAAATCCAAGCGAGAGTTGGGTGCTTGCCATGTATGTGCAGTAGTTGGGCATTATGCAGCAAATTGTCCACAAAGAAAAAATCCGCCCTGTTCACTATGTCAGCGATTTGATGGAGGATGACGAATTTGTAAGATCTATAACTTATGTATTTGTAAATTCTAAACTTTATTATAAAACTTTATCAGGTTAATCAGGTTATCATTAATTGATAAGGGAAGTGCCATTAGCCTTGTTCGCCAACAGTTCGTACCAGATATATTAATAAATAAAAAGAACACAATGTGTTTTTAAAATATAGTGACATAAATAAAAGCCCATTATCTATTATTGGAAGTGTAAAAAGTTTTGTGTTTTTAGAAAATAAAAAGATTGAATTATGTAATAATTTTCGTTGTAACAAATGAAACAATGAGTTATCCAATAATTTTAGGTAGAGACTTTTTAGGTAAGTCTAATTTAAAATTAGAATGTAAAACAAAAGTTTCAAACAGGGTGGGCAAAAACTCGGAGTTCGAGCGAGCGAGCGAGCAAATTCCTACTCAATGCCTCGCAGGAAACGAGGCGCTCGCAGCTCGTACTCGTAGCAGCAATGAGGCGAGGCACGAGAAGTTTGGCTTGCTCGGCAAACGAGCGAGCGCTGCTTGTTTGCTCGCGCTCCTATTAAACGAGCAAGGTTGTTGTGTGTTGTCTCGCTCGCAGTGCGAGGCGAGTAGCTATCTGCATACTCGCTCTGCTAGGTAAGACGAGTGAGCGACGAGCGAGCGCTCCGAGTGTACTATACAACACATGCATTTTTGTGCATAAAAATGTGGGAATGTAGTTAAGAGATTATGTACGAAAGTATGTTAATAATTGTACATATGTACATATATATGCATATAAATATGTGAATATTATATTAGGGCAGCATTTAAAACAACAAATAAAATTTATTACACACATGAGCATAGATTGTGGAATGAAATATTTTTTAGAGTTATATACATAAATATGTACATACATAACATGCATATTTATACATGTATGTATGTACGTATTTATGTATGTATGTACATATGCATGCATTTTGTCCTTACCGAGAAAAGTAAGTAACGAAGATATTATAATCGTCTGTGCCGCAGAAACAAAAAAGAACTAAGCACTTGTTAACACCAGTGTTGCCACTTGAATTTAGTTTTAGGTACCAAAATGCCTACCAAATCAGTTTCCAAACTACCAAATTTTTGTTCATCATTAAAACGAAATTTCTTGAATTTACGGGGTTTTTAGCTAAACAAATTTACAGTATGATATTGTTTACGGTGTTGGTTAACCATTCATACCAATATTTAAAGTTAAACAAAGCAAATTCGGGCTTTCAAATAAAAGAATTAACGTATTGTGTAAAAAACTTTTGTAATAAATGTATGTAAATACCTTTGAGATTAATTCACTTCATATCAAAAAACTTTTTATGTTTGAAAAATCAAAATCAGGGATTTTATGCATTTCAATAAAAAAAATTCCAAATTTTGTTTCAATTTGCATACACTCACGCTTCCCAAATTGCCTATCACCAATTTTTCTTTCAAGACCAGAGGCAAATTTTCGTTCAATTTCAACAGCTGATCGATCATAGCTTTGGGAAGTCAGTTTTTGTTTGCAGAAAACTGTGTGCTTAGTAAAATTTGGAGAAAACCATGATACCTTCTTCTACCTGCTACCTTCTTTTTTGTATCATGGAAAAAACAAAGAAAACTTATACCTGTGAGCAAGTGAAAGCGTTGTTTAATGCTCATTTTGATTGACTTCTCAAAACATTTTTTGCCTACCAGAAGCTTCATCAAACCAACCAAACTACCAAAGGAGAATGAAGCTACCAATTTTGGTCCAATTGGACCAAAACGGCAACGCTGGTTAACACCCCAAAATAGTTTGCTACTTGTAGCAGTTATGCTGTATACCTGTATGAAATATAATCCTTGGTGAAAAAATTTATTTGTGGCCTGTTGTTCAAGGACATATGTACATAAGTATGTATGTATGGATATGCAGTCATCGGAAAATTTGCGTAAACAGAGAATAGAGGCCGGTTCACATACAACTTTGGCGTTGCGTTGGCGTTGAATTTCAAATAGCCATCATTTGGCAGCGCTAAGGCCAACACAAAGCAGAAAGATCGCTGCGTCGGTCGCCAGCTATTGCAAATAAATAAAATTATATGAAATGTTTTTTTTTTTCCTTTCAATCAAATGAGGGCAAGAAATATAATTTTTCATGCAATTATTGATATGAAATATTAATTTATCTCTCGTTAATATGTCAATTTAGTGGCCAAAGTAGTTTCTGCCAAGCTTCATTGTAGAACGCATACTTTTAACGTGCGTTCTGTCAAACTAACGCTAACTACAAAGTCAACGCGAAAGTTGTATGTGGACCAGTTTTAATTATCAAATACTGTTATCACCCCAAATAGTAGTTTGTATTTTCTACATACATACATACATATGCATGGGGACTAAACAAGGAATACTCATTTGAAAATGTTAATGTCCTACTCATTTATGAAATGAAAGACAAAATAAATTTTTTTTATAAATATTATACTCTCGTTTATATGTAACATAGTTACTTAGCCGAATTACTTAGTAACTACTTGTATGTAAGAATACAAATATCATTCCTCACAATTGAATAATCACACAGAGTATATGCGCTATTCGCAAAAGAAGGCTTAAACCAGGTCTCAGTCACACAGATTGCGTCAATGTTTAGATCACGAAAAGTTAAATTAAGATACTCAAGTTTTTTCAGCTGTTAAACTTCGAGCATTGAAGTGGCACACATTGAACCCTGTATGGTAGTCACACGCATATTTAAGAGCTAGTCTTAGATTATCATTGTTATTGTGCTCACTCAGGTTGTTACTCATATCTATGCAATAAAAGAGATGCTTGCAAACGGTCAGTTACAATGGGAATGGAGATCGAAAAGGGAAACATAAGGTTAAGGTAAGAAGAGGTATAAATACAGTATAACTTAAAAAAGTATAAAATTAACACAAAGCATGGCAGGTATAAATATGTATATATGTAAATAAAATGTGTTGAGTTAGGAAGCAGCTGCAATGCGCTCAACGCTCTCACAATCCAGTACTTTTGTTGCTTCACTGTTAAG
>NW_023471116.1:0-4604 GCF_013731165.1 Rhagoletis pomonella | reverse complement strand
TAATTTAGAATAAATAAAGCGTATTCGTAAGTGGAACTATATCCACATATTGGTGACCCCGTAAACTGAGCATTGCTACATAAGTTCACGCGAACATAACCTCAAATTAGTGGGTGCGCCGTAATCTTACTGGCGCCAGCATTATTATATCCATCTGCATCAGCTATTCATCGCTACCCAACGTTCAATTCTGTGCACAGCTTGGTCTGCCGTCTGTTCCAACCGCATCCGGCACATTAGTTTATGTCCTGTCAATCGCACATTGAAGGTTCCCACTGCAGTTGTGCCAAAGACGAGAGCACCACGCTAGTTTCTTCTTTGAACAATTTGTGAAGACTGAAATTGCCTTCATCTACTCACAACTATTTCACATCTCTAGTCCATACACCTGATTGTGCACTATCACGGCGCAACATATTCACACGCGTTCAATCGTGCACAGAAATTACAAAGATTTGATTTAGCACTCCGCCATTACTCACCATTGCTGTACTTCATTAGCCACCGCGTTTTATATTACATAGCCGAGTACATCAACAATCAATACTTTACCATGCCAACGGACGGTGAAGACGTTGACAATGCTATCGTCAATAATCCAGCCGCGCCACCGGCACCTGCTCCTGCCACGCCATTTGGTCATGGTACGGAAACCACCGACGTAAACAGTTTCGCAGCACGAGTGCAAGTACCGCAGCTAAGCGGGTTCTCCCTGCAGAGCATCGAATCATGGTTCACTCGACTTGAAGCATTCTTTGGGATCAATAACTTTGGAAAGATGAACCAAGATCAACGCGACAACACAAAATTCAACATAGCAGTCATGTATATGGATGAACGTCTTCACGAGCAAGCATTTGATGTCGTTGACTTCCGGTATTCAACTGGGCGACAAAAAGCCAAGTCATATGTTAACTCAACTTCAGCGAACTGGAGTTACATCCGACAAGCAACTCATCAAAGATTTTTGGCTGCAAAAGTTACCTGTATCAGCACGGGAAGTCATCACCGGCATAGACAAGGGTAATCCAGAAATGACGCTGGAACAACTAGCGTCAATAGCTGACGAGATAATTGACGTAGTACGCGCGAACTCAGTGGATGCAGTCACTGCCCGCAACCCCCAAGACCAGACCGTGAATAACACGACAACGCCTTGTGGTAGCAATTCGTCGATCGAAAGCCGAATTGAACGCATTGAACGGGCTCTTTCACGCATAGAGACGAGCACTAAGCGGATAGCAATCGCAGATCTCGTTCTCACAGTCGTAACAAAGGCGCCATGCGCACCTCGTCCAACTCCCAGCAAGTTATCTGTTGGTACCACAAGCGATTCAGCGACCAAGCGCAGAAATGTAATTCACCAATCAACTATAAATCAACAAAAAACTAATGCCATCTGCAGCTACTGCTGTCGAATCATCGCACCAACAAGGCTGCATTAATCACAGTAGTACAACTCACAGACTTTTCATCTTCGATCGCAAATCAAACAAGCGATTTTTAATCGATACTGGTGCCGACATATCGGTCGTTAATGCACATACTACTACGCGTTCATCCATGGCGCAATCAACACCTCAATTATTCGCAGCCAACAATTCCCAAATCAAGACATTTGGTACTATACGCCTAAATATTGACTTAGGACTCCGAAGGCCATTCGAATGGACGTTTATCGCGGCCGAAACCAAGCACAACATTATAGGAGCTGATTTTTTAAGCAAATTCAACATCCTGGTAGATGTTCACAATTCGACTATCATCGATGGGCAGACTAAATTGAAGAGTCGAGCCATATCCGCAGTCGATGTGCAACACTATTCAATTACAACTTACGACACTAATTGTAAATATGCTGAGCTACTGCGTGAATTTAGCGACATTACACAGTGCAATAAAACCTTCGGGGCTGACGTCAGCAACAACAAAGTGACTCATTTTATCGAAACAGAAGGCCAACCTGTATTTTCCAGACCACCAAGGTTAACACCAGACAAATACCAAGCAGTTAAGGAGGAGTTCCAATATCTCATGAAGCTTGGCGTTTGTCGACCGTCAAAGAGCCCTTACGCCTCGCCTCTCCTCGTCGTGCGAAAAGCTGATAATTCTTGGCGACCCTGTGGCGATTACAGGGCACTCAATGCGCAGACACTACCCGATCGTTACCCGCTGCCACACATTCAGGATTTCACCTGCTACTTACACGGTAAATTTTTTCAAAAATCGACCTATACCGGGGGTACTACCAAATCCCGGTTGCTGAAGAAGACGTGCCCAAAACAGCAGTCACTACACCCTTCGGGCTCTTCGAATTTCTACGCATGCCCTTTGGTCTTCGAAATGCTGCCCAGACCTTTCAAAGGTATATGCACGAGGCTCTGCGCGGGTTTGACTTCGTTTTTTGTTACATCGACGATGTGTGTGTCGCATCAGCATCAGAAGAAGAGCATACTAAACATTTACGACTTGTTTTCGAAAGATTGCGACAACATCGCCTCACTATTAATTCAGCGAAGTGCGTTTTCGGTGCAACCCAAATTGAATTTTTGGGTAATTTGGTCACACCTAAAGGTATTAGCCCAACTGCGGCAAAAGTTGAGGCAATTATCAAATTCCCTTTGCCGAAATTTGCATTTGAGTTAAAGCGGTTCTTGGCCATGCTAAACTTTTATCGCAGGTTTATACCACATGCTATCGAGCATCAGCAACACCTCAACGCACTTGTTGGTGGTAATAAAAAGAAAGATAAATCACTAATCGTTTGGAACGAAATCTCTATGTATCATTTTCAACAGTGCAAAAACGACTTATCCAACGCTTCACTATTAGCTCACCCAGCTCCCTCAGCAAACATCATTCTCTGTACAGATGCAAGTAACAGTGCCATGGGAGCAGTGGTACATCAAATCATAGAAGGTGAGCCTCAGCCGCTTGCGTTTTTCTCCAAGAAGTTTTCGAACGCACAATGCAAGTACAGCACATACGATCGGGAACTGCTCGCAATCTACAGTGCCATTAAACATTTTAGGTATCTGTTAGAAGGAAGAGAGTTTACTATAGCCACTGTTCATAAGCCGCTCACTTTTGCATTCACTCTGAAGAAGGACAACGCATCTCCGCGACAAATACGTCATCTCGACTTTATCGGACAATTTTCAACAAACATTGTACACATTTCAGGAGCGACGAACATCACTGCAGATGCGCTATCACGCATAAACGCGCTTAATATATCATCTGATGACGTTATTGACTACGAAGAGATGGCTAAACAACAACTAAACTGTGAAGAGCTTCAACAAATGCTAAATACAGGCAAAACTTCTTTACGTTTTAAATTAGTCAAATTACCATCGACGGAATCTTCTATAATGTGTGATGTCTCTGGAAGCGCAGCACGCCCATATGTGCCACCGGAACAACGAGAGAAAGTTTTAGCGAAATTTCATAACCTAGCACATCCCGGTAAGAGAGCAACATCACGACTCATCAAACAACATTTTGTTTGGAAATGCATGGAAGCAGACGTGAGTAAATTCGTGTCGCATTGCATACCATGCCAACGCGCAAAGCTGGGTAGGCACGTAGTTTCACCACTCGAAAAGTACTGCCTGCCATCACATCGATTTGACCATATAAACATCGACCTTATTGGGCCTTTGCCCCCATCCAATGGTTACAAGTATTGCTTAACCATAATCGACCGCTTTTCTAGATGGCCAGAAGCAATCCCTCTGGAAGACGTCAGCGCTGATACGGTGGCCCTGGCACTGTTAAATGGTTGGATTAAGAATTTCGGTGTACCGCTGCGGATCTCTACTGATCAAGGTCGACAGTTTGAGTCAACGCATTTCCAAGAACTCTCTCGAGTACTTGGCATTCAACATTTACGGACGACAGCGTACCACCCTCAGGCAAACGGTATAATTGAGAGGTTCCATCGAACACTTAAGGCCTCAATCATGTGCAGCAATTCTACAAACTGGTCATATCAGCTTCCATTGATCTTGTTGGGTCTACGATCTGTTTACAAGCCAGACATCAAAGCGACGCCTGCTGAACTCGTCTATGGCACATCGATCAGACTACCAGGTGACATGTGTGAGACACGTAAGAGCACATCACAATCTGAGTTTGTTCAGAAATTGTTGAATCATATGCATGAGCTCCAGCCCACGAGTACATCTCATCACGACAACCGTAGGCCGTTTATGTTACCAGGCTTGGCAACAGCTACACATGTTTTTGTGCGCAACGACACAGTGAAGCCTGCATTAACTCCACCATACAACGGCCCTTACGAAGTTGAAAGTCGAGCTCCTAAAACCTACGTGCTCAAGATCAACAACAAATCTGTCACGGTTTCTATAGATCGCATTAAACCTGCCTTTGTTAGCCACTCTCCGGAAGAAGCGCAACATCCAGTGCAACTAGTGCCCGCATCAGGAACTAAACATCAGACGACTGATTCTGAAGAGAAACAACCTACTTCGACAAATTTAAAGACAAGGCTGGGACGAACAGTCAGACTTCCATCACGCTACGCTCTTTAGAAGTCTGGAGGGAGTATTGTGGCAACACCAAATCCAGCAAGACAAAAA
>NW_023471115.1:0-4604 GCF_013731165.1 Rhagoletis pomonella | reverse complement strand
ACCAGTCCTTCCGACTGACGTCGAATGAGTTTAATTATTGAGTTAAAAAGTCTTGTTATATGAAATCTGCGTAATTGACCCCGAAAAATTAGAAATATTAAAAATAATACCAGTCCTCCCGACTGACGTCGAATGAGTTTATTTATTGAGTTAAAAAGTCTTGTTATATGAAATCTGCGTAACGTCGAATGAGTTTAATTATTGAGTTAAAAAGTCTTCTTATATGAAATCTGCATAATTGACCCCGAAAAATTAGAAATATTAAAAATAATACCAGTCCTCCCGACTGACGTCGAATGAGTTTATTTATTGAGTTAAAAAGTCTTGTTATATGAAATCTGCGTAATCGATCCCGAAGAATATAAGAATCTAAAATAATACTTTAATTTCTGATTTTCACTAATTTGTTCCCATTAGTACTGATTAAAATCGTCCTTACAACGGAGAAATTTTTTTACTTACAATTTTTTGTCGAAAGAATTAAAAGCAACTTACGATCGTAACATCGCAACGCTTCGATTTGCCAAATGCATTCTCTACATATTCTATTTTACAATTAGTTTATTTCTTTGCCATTAATACTAATGTACATCCTAAGCTTTTATCTATGCTACATATATCTTGTGTATCTTATGATATTTCTTAGCCTATAATAGATTATTAGGTGCAACAAATGGTATTCATATAGCTCTTATTGATATTCTAAATATATAAATGTTTCTCTTCAAAACGTATATGTATGCACATATAAATCAGCTACGTTTTAATATAACACCCTGGTATTTTTTGTACACACATACTATGTATATATGTATATGTATGCAAATACTTAATTCTTAAAATACTTAGCTCGAAGGGATCTAGAAAATTGATCAGTAACTATGCAACTATTATGAGTTATTATTGTTATAATCTTTACTTTTTAAATCTAAATAAAATATTTGTATTCTAACATATATACAAGTAACTATTCACACAAATATTTACATATCTACTACGAATATAACCTACCCGTATTTAAAAAGACACTTTTGCTCTTTGCTGCAATGAATTAATATATTGCTAGTAGCAACAGGGTACAACAGCATTTTGCAACAGAATTACCTCGGTGTGTTCGAAAAAAGGCGTTATTGTGATTATTTTCGCTGAACACGGTCATAGTCCAGCACGTCTAAGTTTTGTGTTTTTTTTTGCACTTAAAAATTAACGGGTCGTGACTTCACTTTGTCCTGCGACTACAAAATTTTAAAGAGTTATGGTTTTAATATTTGAGGAAACGCTGTTTTTTTTTTTTTGCTAGAAAGTTAAATATATAGTAACTGCATTGGACCCACCACCCGTCCATTTTCGGAAAAGTATTCCCTATAAAAAACTAGGGAGTATACAAAACACCATAATGAATTAAGGAGAACCAAAACCTTTCAAAAACTTTTGACATTTTTTTAATTTTAGATTTTAAATACATATACGATTCGCTGAAAGGTTCTACTTTTTTTTAATTTCTACGTAAACTTAAGATCTGCGGAATTTTTAAAGAGTTATATTTGTCTCGAAGACGTCAAAAATTTACCTCTTCGATATTTTGTGCTTGCAGCGCAGAGATTAGTATGACTCCGAAACCTTTGCGTTGCAAAAAAAAAAACCTCAGACTTGCTGGACTATCGCTTTGTTCAGCGAAAATGGTCAATATGTTGTCATCTTTCAAAATAATGCCATGTTTATTCTGTTGCAAACAAAGTTTAAATTTATTTAACTGTGCAGTAAATTTAAGTAAATTTAAATTTATGACATGCATTTACTGGTTTTAAATGAATAATTAATCAAATCTCTGAAAGTTAAAAGTCTTAACGTCACAGAGAAACTAAAAATGCAGTTTTCCTATATTTAACCCCTAGTTTCTTTCTTTAGTATATTGATTGCTTCGTGTGTTTTGACACTTTTTTATTCATACATACAAGTAAGGAGACAAAATGTCTGGAGGGTAATTTTTTTTTAATACTAACATTGTTTAGATATTAAAACTTTTGCGCTGATGTTTGATTAAAATATTTTCCATGCTATAGTTAAAACAACTTTAATGAAAGTCTTAAGCCAAAGAAAAAAAATTCGAAAACTCTTAAAATTTTATAAAACTTTCTAACCCTTTGATATGAATTTGTAAACCATTTCCGAGCATGCAGTTTCATAACCCATAAAATTTTGGTAGAGTAAAGTGCAAGTTTAAAGATTATAGAAAATCGCGGTGATTTTGATTTTTTTTTTTTTGCTTACATATAACAAATGTATATTTGGAGTATTCACCAAATTTAGCAAGTTGCCTGTCACTCGGGCAAAGGAGCGGTTTATCTCAAGCAACCACTTTGACAACATTCGTTGTTTTGAGCTAATCAGCTCATTTTTCCAATTGCCAGGCCACTTTCTCAATTAGATGAATGACACGATTATGAAAATTTGCGCAGATTTAGTGTAACTGTGTTTGCAAATGATCTTGCGCATTTTATTCTATAACATATGTAAAACAAGGAAAAACATCAAAGCATTTTTTAGAGTTTTCAAACTTGCACCTTATTGTACTAAGATCTCATGGGTTATAAAATTGCGTGGTAAGAAATGTTTTAAGTACTAATTCATATCAAAAAGTTAGAAAGAATTTTTGGTAATTATTTTCTTTGGTATTAAACCTGGATAAAAGCTGTTTAAGCTACAGTATGGTCAATATTTTAATCAAACAAAATTTGTAATATGAAAAACATGGTAATATTTACAAAAACAATTACCATTTGGACATTTTTGTCTCTCACTGTAGGTACTATCAAGGGCACTATAATGTTAAGAGCATAAGTAATTTTTGTTGCATTATTTTGCATTATAAAAATTATTATTAGTTAAATGTGTTCGATAATAATGATTGATAAAAAATTTTCTCTATTACATATTAATGAACTTAAACATACTTACATAGAATAAAATTGCACAAAATGCCTATATTTTTAACTTACCATTAAAAATCATGCTGAGCAATAATCCTATGCTAACATTTATACATACAAATAACTATGGTCTTAAATATATGCCTATGTATATGCTGTATTATGCATACTTACATACATACATATGTACTCTATGTATCTACTCAAGTAATGTTTGAGTTTCTTGCACTGTAATTTGAGTTAATGTCTCGTATGCTGTATTTATGCATTTTAATATGCCAATTCAAGTAAACAAAAAATCCCTCAACCACTTAAATACTTGTCACAAA
The DNA here is from genome assembly GCF_013731165.1 of Rhagoletis pomonella. Taxonomy (NCBI): domain Eukaryota; kingdom Metazoa; phylum Arthropoda; class Insecta; order Diptera; family Tephritidae; genus Rhagoletis; species Rhagoletis pomonella. The sequence goes on along the minus strand of NW_023471115.1, from coordinate 1,345 downwards.
TGCGTAACTACATTCCTCCTCCTAAGATGACCGCCACATTTAAACTATCTGCCTATACATATAGAAGTATAAATTGTATACATAAACTCTACTTAACTAAGAGGTACAGTAAAAAAAAAATCCGAGCTCTAGTTATGACCTATTGAGTACGAAGCAATGCCTATATTCATCGCCAAAGGTTTAGGCGCAGTACTTAAAACAACTGTCATGCGAAGAGTTTTGTCATTGCCGTAAGAATACACACAAAATTGAAAGTATATATCAACATTTATTGGAGAAAATCGATAGGATTGCAGGAGTGTAACCAATACTACCGCGAATTGGAACTAGGAGCCATGTTTTCACTCGACGTTAACTGAAAATCATTACGACGTTGTCATAACAGTCTTGGATGAAAAACAACAAAAAAACGACAAATGGTCTTTCAAAATCAAACACATCACTTATTCTTTAAGCACTCAAAATATCAAATGGCTTTTTTTTGTTCCCATAATGGATCAAGGATAAACTTCGCGTATAGCTATTTTCATCCCTGTTAACGTATACAAATAACATGTTTTTGAGGTACCGATCTAGTGTATAAATTATGCTGGAGAACAGCTTGAAAACCAAAAGAACATTTTAACCGGCAACTACTAGGGACTTTTATAATGACTCTCGTAGTAATTGATGGCAAACTTTCACAGAAATATTTGCTGAATGAATATTTGGGGCATGAAGACGGAAAATTTTGATTGTGTAAAATATGTATAGAACGGATAAAAGAATATGATACTATGATATATACACATATAGTGTAACCAATAACGAAAGCGTGAGCAAGTTCAAAAAAGTACAAATTATAGACTGATATTGATGATGAAATTATGGATGTGAAATTGAAGTGTCTGCTAGGAAATCGACCGTAGGAGAAGTGAACTGCCAAAAACAACTGGACGTTTCCATGAATAATGGCATGCTTTAATTGCTTAAATGGTAACTAACGTAGCTGGAACGAAGAGCAATATTGATGCTCTGTGTAATGCTTCTAAAAAGGGCGCCGTGTTAATGAATAAAGAATATGGAAATACTACATACATACCTATAGTTATACCAGAAAAGGGCAGCAGTTAAATATTATTGATAGAAGGAAGCTTGTTGAAATACACAAAACCAATTTCCTATCCTACAAAAGAGGTGAATAAGGAGAAAATTACGGAGCTAATTAGTCCACTTTAAAAAAGAATATGTTTCTTCGATGGGAACTTTACCCCTGTTATATGTACTTACAATAAGTGATGTTGCGATACATATTATGAACACGAATACAGATCTAGGTTGCCACAGCTTAAAAAATGTGATGATG
>NW_023471114.1:0-4605 GCF_013731165.1 Rhagoletis pomonella | reverse complement strand
AATAATTTATGTAAATTAATTAAATAGCGACAGTGCGCGCGGCACAATAGCTAAAAAAAAAAACCAATGCGCGTTGCTGCCACCGTAAATGTTTTTGTTGCACTAATTGCCAATGCTGTTTGTGGTTGTTTGCGGTCATTTGCGTCCAACGTATTTGTTGCTGGCATTTATTTCGCGTCGCTGATTGACCGCAACGAGAGCTTAGTGCGCTTCCCGCGCGCTTTCGATTTGTTCGCGCTCCTTGCTGCTCTCTCGCTTGGTGTTGCCACCATGCCGCAACATGCAACCAGCCAGCGCGCGTGCAATATGCACACAAATCATCGCGCTCGCCGCCGCCGCCTCGAAAGCTACGACTGTAATTCACTAATATTACACGCGCCGCAACAAGCCACACAACAATGATTACAATAAAGATTAGCAGCGCGCGGCGTTACACGAGTGTGAACATGCAGTCGCATATCTCACAGATTCACACAGCCACTTGCAGGGCGCGCATTCTATTTTAATTGTCATTGCGTTCGCATTCGCATGCGGAGGGTGTTGACAACGCAAGCGCAAGCGAGGGTAGGACTGAGGTGCCGAGAGAAGGAAGTACGGGCAGCGGAAATAGCAATGAGTGACGCGTATGCATTGTTATTTTTTTTATTAATAATTTTGTTATTTCGCAAGCGCGAACTCCAGCGCGTTCGCAAGCCAAACAGCCAAACATTCAGCCAGCCAGTGTTGTACGCGCGTTGCATGCAAGTTGATTGAATTATTATTGAGCGCAGACATGACTGTGATTACTGCGATTGTAGTTGTAATTGCAGCCTGAGTATTTTTGTGCGCGCACATTGTTGTTGTTGCTTTCGTGTGCACTGCTGTTGACTTCGACGCTTCTTTCCATATACTTGCATCCAAAGTACATATTTTTATTTCCATCTTCTCGTGCGCTATGAATTTATATTCATTATCGTTGTTATTGTTGTGATTTTCATTTTACATATGTTCACATAGTTTGCGTCGTTTTCGTCTTATTTTATGTATTTTGTAATTTGTTATTTGCTGCTGTTGCCTTTCTACTTAATTAAGTCATTGCATTCGTTATAGCACGGGCGTGATCACATGCGTGGGCCATGCTACTCCCTCGGCGCTCACTCACCTACTATTTATCCCATTCATCCGTTCGTTCATTCACGTAGCGTTTGGTCGTTTGTCGATTCGCTGGAAAGGCGTGCGAATGAAGTTGTAATAAATTTTCCTTGGTCGTCGAGGGCCAAGGGTTCGACGTGCTGGTATTTATTTAAGAAATCTGGGAAATTTTCTAGCAAGCGAAATGAAATTTATATTTTTCTCAAACAAAAAAAAAACGGGAGTGAGTGGATTACTAAAATAATTTATTCCCCCGGAATATCGATAACGGGGATCAACGTCTACACTCAAAAAAAAAGTCAACTAAATATATTTCTCTCATCACATGATTTGGTTATAGGTACCGTTTGTATTTAGTTGACGTAGCTAAACTCTTTTCTCAGTGCACTCTGCTAACCAAGCGACAAAAGGCCTTTAGTATCACCAAATGTTGGCTCAAAATCAGTCGGAGAATAGCTAGACCTACCGTGGATCTGTTGGCTAGAAAAGGCACCACCGGGCAAGCAAGCTGGGTGAAGGATAGAAGAGATCTGCTCTGTCGCAGCTGTCTTGTCCGTGCGAAGTATAAGTTTGACTCGCTCGACTACAACCAACGCCATGCTCACAAAGGCGAACTGTTTATTGGTCAAACTTTTTTCCACCCCTGGATCACATACTTCGAACAATCTATTTGCCCTGACAATTATCTAACTGTCATATGGCATTTGTCCTTTCATTAGCGATGTGCAGTGGGGTATAGTTGTTGTGCTGAATATGGGGTTACAGTTGGAATGTCCGGATCCTTAATTGAGAAGGTGCCTCTGTCCGGCTGGTCGATGTTCTCGTTAGGACAAAAGCTGAATGTGAGCCCAAAAATGCAAGAAAATCTTAAAGTCGTAAAGCTGCTTTCACAACAGACAATCAATGCATTCGTTACTCGACTCTCACACCTGCTCTTAGAGGGCACTCTTCAACAAACCGACATATGCGAGCAGTGAAATCACATTTCCCGATAATTAAGTACCGCAGCCGAAGAAATAGTTAGTTTGCAGCGAGCGGAAACAATAACTGGGACGATGAGGAGTGTCAGGAAGCTGCAGAAAAAAATATGCCGCCTACAGGGCCACGCTGCTATCGGGCGCAACGCGGGCTATGTGGGACCGCTATAATGAACTGAAGAGTGCAATTAAGTTTACTCTGCCCAATCCACAAGAAAGTCTACTCCGCGCCAACTACCACGGTATCAGCCTTCTAAGCATAGGTTACAAGGTCTTATTAAGCCCATTGTGTGAAAGACTGAAGCCCACCGTCAACGCACTGATCAGTGTGGCTGTAGACCTGGAAAATTCACCAGGACCATATACCAGGTATTCACCATACGCCAAATTTTAGAAAATATCAGCGAGAAAAAGATCAACACTCACCACCTGTTTGTCGACATCAAAGCCGCTTTCAACAGCACTAAAAGGAGTTGCCTATACGCTGCGATCTATGAATTTGGAATCCCCGCGAAACTGATTCGACTGTGTAAAATAACGTTGAGCAAAACCACCAGCTTCGTTAGAAATGGGAAAGACCTCTGCGAGCCGTTTGCTACCAAAGAGGGTTACAAACTGGGCAATTCCCTTTCATCCGAATTCTTTAATCTGATGTTGGAGATTATAATAAGAGCTGCAGAACTGAACCGCTCAGGAAAAATTTTTTACAAGAGTTGGCGTAAGTATGCCGATGACATAGACATCATCGTTAACAAGAACCGCGAAGTCCGTTCTGCCTTTTCCAAGTTGGATAAGGAAGCAAAGCGAATGGGTCTGGTGGTCAACGGGACCAGGTGGAGTATCTCCTTTCATCGAATAAACAGTCAGCGCATTCGCGACTTGCCATTCACGTCACTGTTGATAGTGATAATTTCGAGTAAGTAGAGAATTTCATTTACTTGGGAACAAGCATTAACGCTGATAGTAATGTCAGTATCGAAATCCAACGCAGAAGCATTCTTCTTCTTATTATTATTTGGCGCAGTAACCGTCTACGCGATTTTGTCCAAAGCACGCCAGCCGTTTCCGTTCTGTGCCAACAGGCGCCAGTTGGAAATGCCAAGTGAAGCCTAGTACTTCTTCAATTGGTCTTTCCATCGTGGTGAGGGCCTCCCTTTCCCATTAATTTCTTCCAAATTGGTAAGCAGCTCTTCGTCTTCTTCGCTATTCCTCTACAACGGTGGACAAATTGAAAAATGTGGCAGATTTTAAGCTTGGTAAATCTACCACAAAGTGGTATAGTCCACACACTCGTCCAGCTTTTACAACTGGCATGCCTTTTATAGACAAATGAATGCTTTGTAGTTTTCCCTCTCTTTAGCCTTCGGACATAAAAAACCTATTTCATACACCGTTTGAGAAGTGCATAGTGCCCTGTGTTCGAATGAAGTGATAGCTAATGCTGCAAACTTTTAGGCACGTTATTTGGTAGCTGTTTGTCAACAATCGAGGACAAGAAAATAAAGAAGATTATTATAATATTATTACGTTCTCGGTTGCTGTCGAAATCGGCGAAAAAGTTGCACTTCATTCTCATTTAAAATTACCTCGAAATATCTTTGAGCGCATTCGTCGACTTAATTGCACTTCAGTCACTTCAACCGACTACAATTTGCATTATCGTTGTATATGCTCTACATTTTCGCGCTGTTCATCAGTCAGTGAGCGTCAACCCGGCAAAAGGCGCCGATAAAGGGACTAATCAAAACAAAGCGCACTCAGATTCCGTGTTTAAGCGCCAGACAAACAGCGTCACAACCCCAGAAGAAGTCACGGGTCACAAGCCAAACAAACTCAAAGCAAAAGTGACATGCAATGGCGCTAGTCAAGCCATCTTGGGGAAACTACAAAAGTGCAAATGCACGGCAATGCAAATGGACGGCAGCCAGCAGTCTTTGTGGATCTTGCAAAAATTGCTAAAAGCGCGCTGCTACATAAATGCGGGCGGTTGACTTGTTGCTCGACTTGGCATGCCTGTGTGTGTGTGTGTGTTAAGGCACTCATGCGACTTTTGGGCGTTGCAAAACCGTTTGGCGCGCATTTTTTTTCGCTACATATTACCGCTATTCGCGCAACCAAAGGTATGCGCACACATAACAGTCGGCAAAGGTAAGCACTGAGTGCAAAATGTACATAATTGTTGCTGCCGCCTGTATGTTGGTGAGACTGCTGTTATTGTGGCAAAGCATTTGCCCTGGCTATGGCATGCAACCTTAACTAGCCGACTAACTAACTTGAGCAGCAGCGCTGCGCTGACTAACTAACTGATTGCGGTTGCGGTTGCAGATGCCAGCGCCGCCTTGCAACACATGTATTTCCTCGGATTTGTTGCTAAAGTGCCGTTGCTTGGTTGTTTGCTACATAGTTTAGGCGGTGGTGGTTACATAGCAAGCAACATGGCGTTGCAACGCTCTAATGATGCGCATAATTTGTGTGTGTGTGTGTGTGTGTGTGTGTG
>NW_023471113.1:2543-4605 GCF_013731165.1 Rhagoletis pomonella | reverse complement strand
GTGGTCGTCATCAGAAAAAGGGGGTCTCATCCGAGGCTGTTTTTTTTTTCTTTTCATTGGGCGGGGTTTTAACGTGGCGGGACCCAAACCCAGCGCACGCTAAGTTTTACGCCTTCTCACTTCAGCTCGCTCCCAAACGGGTGCTTGGTTGCTACCCAGAGGATACGTGGATATAAATATCCGGACGTTGTGAGCTGCGATTGGAACCGTACGCACAAGAATCGCTTCTGGCCACTCCCAGGTGAATGGCAGTCAAAAGTTTTCCACTTTTGCGCACGGAACCATCTCTACGTAGCACCTCCACAGGCAAAAGAAATGTTGGCAAACATTTTTTGTTTGCCAGATATACGTTTTATCAGTGCACTTGCACAATATTCGCGTTCGCAAAAGCTCCGCATTGATTATTGCGAATGCGAATGTTAAAATTTATGCGGAAGTTCCGCGGTTGCTAATGCGAATGCGAATATTCGCAACAACCCTGCTAGGGATGTTGCGAATGCTTCATTATTGATATCCGCGGATGCGGATGTCTAACAGCAAACATCCGCTGATGCGGATGTCAAGTATTTTTAAGAAACAATTTTGTAAGTAAATTAAGTTACTTAGTTAGATGAATAAAAAAATTTTAAAGTTAGCAATTTTTAATAATATTTATTTTATTTATTACTTGAATTTAAAAATTGGAACGTTATATTTATGCATCTGGGCTGAAAATGTCGGATGTATCCTCCTGAATTTCATCTTCACTTGAAGAATCTAGCATAATGGCGATATCGTTATTTAAACAGCGCTTGCAAGCCAAACCAGATGTGCCAGGTTTTTCTAAAGCTTTTTAAAAATAATTCTTCATTCTCATTCCTCTGGCTGTTTCAGAATTTGGGGAACCTATAACGTCACCAGCGTCTTTCGTTTTTCGATTTTAGTTTTTGTAATTCATTTTTAATACTTCTGCGACTGCACATTAGGTCAAATCATAACTTTTTCTGTGCGAAATTAATAGCAGCTAAAATGTTGCATTATTTTAATGTAAAAAGATGGGAACTGTTAAAAAAAGTGGAAAGGCAGTAAATAAAATGTAAGAACATGACTTGGCTTTCGTAAAACAGACTTCTCCCTTTTTGTATGTTCAAATGATGAGTATATGTGTTTAAGTAGTACTCAAAAACATTGTCCAATTAGCTTGGTTTTAACCCAAGTTGTTTTCTTACCATACTCAACTCCCTACCCTTAAAATGAGCTACATAATAAAATAAGTATGGTCCCATGTACATAAATGGTTTCTTCTGGAAATTCCTAAATTAAAAAAAGAAAAATATTTACTACATGTCTCACAGATATGCCTTGAGGAGAGATTTCTAAAGCAGTTAGTCTTCATAAAACACTTCATTTTCACTTGAGGTTTCAGAATGCAAATGCTTCTTTGTGACACATTTACCAAAAATCGCTGGTAACTTCCTGAAAAGAATACGAATGTTCAAAGCTCTATTTCAGTAAAAAATTTCGAAATCTCAATCCGTAAAATCTCTCAAGGTTTTGCCTTTTTGCGAAGACTGCTCATCAATGGTCTTTGCCAGACATGGGCACTTTTTCCCGTATGGGATTTTTTGCCCGTATGGGCAAGCGAGCCCATTTCGCGGGCTGGATCAGGGGAAAATCATGGGCAAACGGGAAGGGGGCAACAAATCTTACTAATACAGTATAGCAATGAGAGCCACTGCACACGCATTCTGGAGTAAAAAGGCTCACTCTCCCAAACGTACGCCACATACACTCCTCGTCATTTGAATAGCTCAACTTTTTAATCTTTAGTATTTACGCTTTTAATTTTGTTTATTTAATATTCATTACATCCGATTTTAAAACTTTATACAGAGTTAACAAAATGTCAACAAAGGGTTACAATAAAGTGCAAGTTTCAAGGTCTGTAAAATAGCGGTGATTTTTGAAAATTTTTTTGGTGATAGTGCTGCGCGTTTTCTCTCATACAAAGTATGCTCGACAAAACTTTTATATGGAATAAAATGCGCAGCACTGTCAATAAAAAATAAATGAATTTGAAAAA
>NW_023471113.1:0-2533 GCF_013731165.1 Rhagoletis pomonella | reverse complement strand
CGCGTTGCGCCCGATCGCAGCGTGGCCCTGTAGGCGGCATCTTTTTTCTCTGCAGCTTCCTGACACCCCTCATCGTACCAGTTGTTCTTTCGGGCTCGCAGAAATCCGACTACTTCTTCGGCGGCGGTACTTAATGTCTGTTGTGATTGCAGCTTTTCGACGTTAAGCTTTCCTTGCATATTTGGGCGCACATTTTTTGCTGCACAGAGGCGGGTGCGTATCGTGGCTGCAGCAAGATAGTGGTCCGGGTCGATGTTTGGGCCTCGGAGTGTGCGTACGTCTAAAACACTGGAAGCGTGCCTTCCATCTATCACAACATGATCGATTTGGTTTCTCGTTTTTCGATCCGGAGACAGCCACGTAGCTTGATGAATACTTTTATGCTTGAACCTAGTACCATGCTTGAGCATACTACCGTGTTTCGGGCCCCGGCGAAGTCGATCAGTCTCAATCCGTTGTCGGACGTTTCGTCGTTTAGGCTGAATTTTCCGACGGTGGTTCCAAAGATCCCTTCCTTGCCCACCCTGGCATTGAAGTCGCCAAGCACGATTTTGATATCATGACGGGACAGCGCTTGTACCTGCGCTCCAAGCGCCCATAGAAGAGATCCTTGGATGGATGGAGATGTTGAAGAGTTTCGCTTTGATGCGGATTGTGGCTAGACGCTCGTCCACCGGGGTGAACGACAGTACTCGGCGACGAAGTCTCTCTCCCACCACAAATACAACTCCGAATTTGCGTTCCTTTACATGACAGCTGTAGTAGACGTCGCAAGGCCCCAGACCTTGCCTTGCCCCGTCCAACGCATTTCTTGGATGGTGATGTCAGTTTTTGTCCTCACGAGGACATCAACCAGCCGGGCAGAGGCACCTTCCCCATTAAGGGTCCGGACATTCCAGGTGCATGCCCTCAAATTGTAGTCCCTTAAACGTTTGCCGTGGTCGTCATCATAAGGGGGGTCTCGTCCGAGGCTTTGCCTTGCTTCTTCCCTGGAAGTGGTTTTTACGTGGCGGGTCCCAAACCCAGGTTAGAGGACGCAAGAGTCGGGATTCAGTATAGCATTGCAACTGTAACTGCATACCCAGCGCAACGACTATACCCCATTGCACTCCTTCATTGAGTCAATTAACGTTTTATTTGAGCTACTCCTTTTGGTGGACGTTGGTAAGTCGCATTTTGAGACTTTCTTTTATATTATTTCTGAAAACATTATTATTGGTATATGTATGTATATAGATATATGTCTAAAGTTGTAAGGTTGGAAATGGTTTATTCGTAAGTAAATTTAATAACCAAATAGTAAAATGTAATGGGATAAGTCGTTAACTTAACATAACAGCCCTAAGAAGTACTACCTTTACTTGTATTCGGAGCTTCCACAGAAGATAACGACGAACTTTACTAACACTTTCAATCCTTCTGCCCAATCTTCATTATTGATAAAATTTTTTACCAATTCGAGTATTCGAAACATGTTTTGTTTTCTGCTTTTTAGTGTGTGAAAAATTATAAAAATAAAATTTCATTCACAATAAAGTGTTTTCTACTTCAACTATACATAACTAATTACCTGGCATTACCATCTCCTAACTCACTTTCTTTTAAAAGACTGTCCAAATCAATTGCCATTTCAAAATTCAAAACTTAGATTCGAGACTCGTAACCCCCAAAATACCCAGTTTTAAAAGTTCATGTTTTTCATTTTTCTTTTCGACAAATTTCATTCGCCATTTTAAATTTTTGAAATCAAATTTCAGATTCGTAATCAGCGACCTTAAAAACATATACATAGAAACAAAGTGGTGTCAAATTGTGTCAAGGCGTCTTTGAGCAAATTTGTAGTTTTGTCCTCTAGATTTGAATTTCAGACTATGCCGATCGCTTACAATAGGTTTGTCCCGCGGACACGATGTAAGCACATTATTTTTACATGTATAATGCGTTCTTCTATGTTTATGATAAAGTGCGATGCGATAGGTTGATTATATCAAAAATTTTGACATTTTTGCGCGCCTGTAAGCGGTACATTGTCCCGGTAAATAAGTGTAAGTGATCATTTTTTAACTTCGTCCAGTGTCAATAGATAACCACACAAAAGGCCAACGACGATAAAATAAGGTTATTTTTAAATTTTTTATTGCACAATGTTAACACTAGGGAGGCGTTGTCCCGCTAACTGGGTGTAAATGGTTGGTTTTCGCGATTTAGGTGAATAAACTGAAAATCTTAGCATAATTTTATTGACGATAAAATAAGTCACTAAAAACTGTCGCTAGCTCCCGGGCTATAATATGTTTAAAGAAATTTTCATCAAAGTTGATATACATATATGACATTTGACCAGTTTTGTTACAAAAATTGACACAGTTTGTCATTTTGTTTGCCTTATATACATTTTATCGGTGCACTTGCATAACATTCGCATTCGCAAAAGCTCCGCATTGATTATTTCGAATGCAACAACCCTGATACATACAGCAGCGACCGATAAAATAGTAGCAAAATTCAAAATGATGTTTGCAACTTATGCTTA
>NW_023471112.1:0-4606 GCF_013731165.1 Rhagoletis pomonella | reverse complement strand
TTTGTCCACGTATAGAAAATGCACTCGCCAATAATTTTTGTCTCTTCAGCCGTGTTGCAACTTGAATAAGTTCACGATTCTTATTCGTAAGGCATTCATGCACATAGATCTTCTCATCACCATTGAGCCCTATATCGCGAAGTGTTAGCGACGTTCTATTTGCCTTAAAAAAGCCGGCAATCGCCTTAAATAAGAGTGAACGATCATATGATGAATTTAGCTTGACTATAATAGGAGAAGGCTTCTTGTTGCTGTTGTTTTTGCGCAAACGAAAAGTTGAACGGGTGGGCAGCGGGGTCAGGTTAATCGATGTGCAAAGTTTAGAGAACAGCGAAGTTAAATTCTCTTCAGCTATAAGCGGAACACCATAAATAATGACATCTGTCGCTACCAACGCATTCTCAAGCACATCAACTTGTTGACATAAAGTGATGACTTCTTTGTTTTGGTCATTACTTTCGTAGCGCAATGACTCTAGCGCACTCACTCTCTCGTCAACGGCTTTCATTGCTGATTTTAAGTTGGTAATTTAAGCCGAAATTTCACCAATTTTCTCCATCACACGCTCTTCGCTCTCCTTTATCTTCACTATAATATTCTCTATGGATGCTTCCAGTTTCGCCTCGAGCCTCTCTAACAAGCAAACCGTAGTTGGACTGTTTCCCTCGAACGGCTTCTCAAACCTTCAAACACCCCCGCTCTTAAGCACATCTGCATTTGCTGCTAAATATTCAAAATGTTATCGATCATTTTTTTCATTCCGTCTTTATATTTTCAACTTATGTATTTTGAACTTGCAAAATCTCGGTAACGAATGGGAGAACATGCATTGTTCGATCATAAGGATATTCAACTTGATTCTTCATTATATCCAGAGAATTATAGGAAACCAGTTTTTGAATTAAAAGATTCTTCGGTTTCATATAAGTTTCCCAATTAAAAAAAAATTATATCTGCATTGCTAATATAGCCCTTTTCTAATGCTTCAGTTGAACGTATATTTAGTTGTTTCAAAATGTGTAGGACTGACTTGAGGACCAGATTGAGCACTGATATAGTTGCAACAATATTATATACAAACCAAGGCATAAAAAACTACGGTGATACTTTGTTTGAACCGCAAGAACAAGTGTACCAATTGAATTGCAGAATGCAATTAATTTTTATACTAAGTACCTGTACATATAGTATGCAGTACACAATACTCATATCTGTAATAAGAAATTGTTGAGTATTTTTTTCGGATTTTGGGGATTTTCATTTGTTTTTGAGGAATTTGGTAAATTTTTGTGGCAACACTGCGAGCTACTAGAAGCATTCAGAACAATTCAGCTGCCAAAGTTTTCATCAAGAAAAATTACAGCACCCAAATAGCGATCAATAAGTATCCAGAGCCAGCAGGTGCTACAACTGCAACTCAGTTGGACATTTAGCAAATGAGTGCCGCAAATCCAAGCGAGAGTTGGGTGCTTGCCATGTATGTGCAGTAGTTGGGCATTATGCAGCAAATTGTCCACAAAGAAAAAATCCGCCCTGTTCACTATGTCAGCGATTTGATGGAGGATGACGAATTTGTAAGATCTATAACTTATGTATTTGTAAATTCTAAACTTTATTATAAAACTTTATCAGGTTAATCAGGTTATCATTAATTGATAAGGGAAGTGCCATTAGCCTTGTTCGCCAACAGTTCGTACCAGATATATTAATAAATAAAAAGAACACAATGTGTTTTTAAAATATAGTGACATAAATAAAAGCCCATTATCTATTATTGGAAGTGTAAAAAGTTTTGTGTTTTTAGAAAATAAAAAGATTGAATTATGTAATAATTTTCGTTGTAACAAATGAAACAATGAGTTATCCAATAATTTTAGGTAGAGACTTTTTAGGTAAGTCTAATTTAAAATTAGAATGTAAAACAAAAGTTTCAAACAGGGTGGGCAAAAACTCGGAGTTCGAGCGAGCGAGCGAGCAAATTCCTACTCAATGCCTCGCAGGAAACGAGGCTCTCGCAGCTCGTACTCGTAGCAGCAATGAGGCGAGGCACGAGAAGTTTGGCTTGCTCGGCAAACGAGCGAGCGCTGCTTGTTTGCTCGCGCTCCTATTAAACGAGCAAGGTTGTTGTGTGTTGTCTCGCTCGCAGTGCGAGGCGAGTAGCTATCTGCATACTCGCTCTGCTAGGTAAGACGAGTGAGCGACGAGCGAGCGCTCCGAGTGTACTATACAACACATGCATTTTTGTGCATAAAAATGTGGGAATGTAGTTAAGAGATTATGTACGAAAGTATGTTAATAATTGTACATATGTACATATATATGCATATAAATATGTGAATATTATATTAGGGCAGCATTTAAAACAACAAATAAAATTTATTACACACATGAGCATAGATTGTGGAATGAAATATTTTTTAGAGTTATATACATAAATATGTACATACATAACATGCATATTTATACATGTATGTATGTACGTATTTATGTATGTATGTACATATGCATGCATTTTGTCCTTACCGAGAAAAGTAAGTAACGAAGATATTATAATCGTCTGTGCCGCAGAAACAAAAAACAACTAAGCACTTGTTAACACCAGTGTTGCCACTTGAATTTAGTTTTAGGTACCAAAATGCCTACCAAATCAGTTTCCAAACTACCAAATTTTTGTTCATCATTAAAACGAAATTTCTTGAATTTACGGGGTTTTTAGCTAAACAAATTTACAGTATGATATTTGTTTACGGTGTTGGTTAACCATTCATACCAATATTTAAAGTTAAACAAAGCAAATTCGGGCTTTCAAATAAAAGAATTAACGTATTGTGTAAAAAACTTTTGTAATAAATGTATGTAAATACCTTTGAGATTAATTCACTTCATATCAAAAAACTTTTTATGTTTGAAAAATCAAAATCAGGGATTTTATGCATTTCAATAAAAAAAATTCCAAATTTTGTTTCAATTTGCATACACTCACGCTTCCCAAATTGCCTATCACCAATTTTTCTTTCAAGACCAGAGGCAAATTTTCGTTCAATTTCAACAGCTGATCGATCATAGCTTTGGGAAGTCAGTTTTTGTTTGCAGAAAACTGTGTGCTTAGTAAAATTTGGAGAAAACCATGATACCTTCTTCTACCTGCTACCTTCTTTTTTGTATCATGGAAAAAACAAAGAAAACTTATACCTGTGAGCAAGTGAAAGCGTTGTTTAATGCTCATTTTGATTGACTTCTCAAAACATTTTTGCCTACCAGAAGCTTCATCAAACCAACCAAACTACCAAAGGAGAATGAAGCTACCAATTTTGGTCCAATTGGACCAAAACGGCAACGCTGGTTAACACCCCAAAATAGTTTGCTACTTGTAGCAGTTATGCTGTATACCTGTATGAAATATAATCCTTGGTGAAAAAATTTATTTGTGGCCTGTTGTTCAAGGACATATGTACATAAGTATGTATGTATGGATATGCAGTCATCGGAAAATTTGCGTAAACAGAGAATAGAGGCCGGTTCACATACAACTTTGGCGTTGCGTTGGCGTTGAATTTCAAATAGCCATCATTTGGCAGCGCTAAGGCCAACACAAAGCAGAAAGATCGCTGCGTCGGTCGCCAGCTATTGCAAATAAATAAAATTATATGAAATGTTTTTTTTTTTCCTTTCAATCAAATGAGGGCAAGAAATATAATTTTTCATGCAATTATTGATATGAAATATTAATTTATCTCTCGTTAATATGTCAATTTAGTGGCAAAGTAGTTTCTGCCAAGCTTCATTGTAACTAGAACGCATACTTTTAACGTGCGTTCTGTCAAACTAACGCTAACTACAAAGTCAACGCGAAAGTTGTATGTGGACCAGTTTTAATTATCAAATACTGTTATCACCCCAAATAGTAGTTTGTATTTTCTACATACATACATACATATGCATGGGGACTAAACAAGGAATACTCATTTGAAAATGTTAATGTCCTACTCATTTATGAAATGAAAGACAAAATAAATTTTTTTTATAAATATTATACTCTCGTTTATATGTAACATAGTTACTTAGCCGAATTACTTAGTAACTACTTGTATGTAAGAATACAAATATCATTCCTCACAATTGAATAATCACACAGAGTATATGCGCTATTCGCAAAAGAAGGCTTAAACCAGGTCTCAGTCACACAGATTGCGTCAATGTTTAGATCACGAAAAGTTAAATTAAGATACTCAAGTTTTTTCAGCTGTTAAACTTCGAGCATTGAAGTGGCACACATTGAACCCTGTATGGTAGTCACACGCATATTTAAGAGCTAGTCTTAGATTATCATTGTTATTGTGCTCACTCAGGTTGTTACTCATATCTATGCAATAAAAGAGATGCTTGCAAACGGTCAGTTACAATGGGAATGGAGATCGAAAAGGGAAACATAAGGTTAAGGTAAGAAGAGGTATAAATACAGTATAACTTAAAAAAGTATAAAATTAACACAAAGCATGGCAGGTATAAATATGTATATATGTAAATAAAATGTGTTGAGTTAGGAAGCAGCTGCAATGCGCTCAACGCTCTCACAATCCAGTACTTTTGTTGCTTCACTGTTAAG
>NW_023471111.1:0-4607 GCF_013731165.1 Rhagoletis pomonella | reverse complement strand
CACATTGTCTCCTGCAAAGTCCGAATCTACCATACAATCTAATACCTGACATTCTAAATTGTCATAAAATGTTAACTTTAAGTTTTTAGTTAAGTATAGATATTTTAAGACCCTCATAGCGTATTTGAAGTGAGTAGCGTTGTAACAACTTTGGTAGCGACTCAAATAATTTGTAGCGTACGCTATATCTGGTCTTGTGCCAGTGCTTATATATAGTAATTCTCCTATGAGATTTCGGTACTTTATATTTTCATCTATTTCGCTAGCTTGAGTAAGTTTAAGACCTGTTTCCATAGGTGTATCGTATAGTTTTGCGTTTTTTAAGTTATACTTTGCAGCTAAGGAATCAATGTAATTTGTTTGGCTTAGAGCCATAATTTTTTTATCTTCACTATAATTTATTTCAATGCCAATATAGCTCTGAATCTTACCTAGGTCTTTCATAGAAAATCTTGCCATTAAACTTGACTTTACTTCTTCTATTTCTCTTTTATCTTTACAGCAAATTAACAGATCGTCTACAAAAACTAATATGTATACAGGATTGTCTCTTGATCTATTTACATACAGGCAATAATCATAATTGCTTCGCACAAATTTCAATTTCTCAATAAACTTTTGAAAGCATTCGTACCATGCTCTTGGACTCTCCCTTAAACCATAAAGAGCTTTTCTTAATCTGTAAACTTTGTTTTCACCCGTTTCATAGCTCTTAGGTTCATTTACATAAACTTCTGATTTTACATAGCTATTTAAAAAGGCCGTTTCTACGTCCATTTGCTCCACATATAAATTATTTCGACAGCAGAACGACAACAACGTTTTCAGAGTTTGCATTTTACCTACGGGTGAATACACATTTTCAATATGTTCTTTTTGTTGATATCCCCTCACAACTAATCTTGCTTTAAAAATATTATTACCCTTCTTTTTATAAATCCATTTAACATCAATAATTCGTTTGTCTTTTGGTTTTTCCGTAAGTTCCCATGTGTTGTTTTTCTTTAAACTATTCATCTCTGAGTTCATTGCATTTTGCCATTCCCTATATTCGCTAGAGTTAATCGCTTCTTCGAATGTGTTTGGTATGTTTGCATTTACGTAATTTACATATATACAGTGTGTTATTGGGCTTCCAAACCGGTCTACCGGTGTTCTCTTTCTATTCGATTTTCTTTCAGCTGTATTTGGTTCTTGATTTCTGTCATCCGAATTTTCATTTAATTCATCTTTAATTTCATTTTCGTTTATAGTAACATTCATGTTATCATAATCATCTTCATTATTGTCATCATTTTCTCTAGCATTAGTCTGGCCATATTTTTTGTTATCATTTTTATTTTCGTCCCATGCACTTTCTGGTTCACTTTCGTAGCTGTCATCTTTTTCTGTATCTATTTTTATATTTATCTAAACAGATGAGACGATCATATTCTTCAACAATTTTTACATGCCTAGCATTAATTACTTTATTGTTTACCAAAACTCTGTAACCATTATTTATATATCCTACTAAAACACCAATTTCTGCTATATTGTCCCATTTAGATTTTCTTTTCACTTCAGGAACTCTTAAGGTATTGGCCCAATGCACGCTTGCTTTGCTTACTTTAGTTTGCTTTGCTTTACTTTGAAGGCTTTTATGGCCTAATGGTAGCTTTGAACGCTGTCATAGTAGTCAGCTGATTTTCATTGCGCGCAAATATACCCGCCATTCTTTGTTGTGCCAGCAAGTATAATTGTGAATTTTAGTTAAAATATATGTTATTAAACAATTATTTGTTACTAAGAACATTATTTTTTACAGATACCTTCTTTTTTATCGTTCCGGTTTTGGTGAAGCTGCATTTGGCTGCGCCACTCACCACCCGTGTTTATAAGACGTAATATTCAATTGGAGGTAAAAGAGTTTATATTAAACAATTATTTGTTGCTAACAACATTATTTTTTTTCAGATACCTTGCTTTTTATCGTTCCGGCCACCAGATTCGTTGGTTTTCATAAAGTTTCATTTGGCAGTACAAAATGTTGACTCGAAATGCTGAACAAGTTTTGAGAATTTTCCTAATTTTAGCGAAAATGCGTAAATTAAAACTGCGATTAAAACAGAAGCGCCGATTTTGGGTTCGGAAATTGTACTTAGAGCGACACAAATATGGATTGTTTGAAAGTTCATTA
The DNA here is from genome assembly GCF_013731165.1 of Rhagoletis pomonella. Classification (NCBI taxonomy): domain Eukaryota; kingdom Metazoa; phylum Arthropoda; class Insecta; order Diptera; family Tephritidae; genus Rhagoletis; species Rhagoletis pomonella. The sequence continues at coordinate 2,428 of NW_023471111.1, read as the reverse complement.
AGAAACTTGGCTGCAGATGAGGAGCAGTTTAACAAGACATTAAGAATGCCCTTTTCGTTATTTAATGTGCTGCACGAATTTCTGGAGGCTTCGCAGACCAAATATTCAATCAGAACACCAATATCGAGCCGCTGCAGACTATTTATAACCCTGATGTAAGAGAAAATCGGTTTTACTTAATAGTATACGTATAATTTTCCATATATGTATCTGGTTTTATTTTTTTGTTGCAGATATTTGGCTCACGGTGGCACTCGGCAATTCCACACAATAGTTCACAGGATCGGCCTGACGACTTTCAGGAAGATTACGTTGGAGACATGTATGACCATATGGGATCTGTTAGCTGACCTGTATGTGGCGACCCCGTCAGAAACGGAATGGGGACGTATTTCCAATGAGTTCAAGTCGCTGTGGAATATGCCCAACTGCGTTGGTTCCATCGACGGAAAGCACATTAATATTACCTGTCCAGCGAATTCAGGGTCGATGTACTATAATTACAAAGGCAATTATAGTATCGTGCTTTTGGCCGTATGTGATGCCAATTATACCTTTACCTGCGTTGACATCGGAGCATATGGAAGTCAAAGCGATGGCGGTGTCTACCACTTTTCAAAACTGGCAGATGCTATTGAAAATGATAGGCTCGGCCTTCCACATGATCAGCCTCTGCCAGGAGAAACCGAGCCATTTCCACATTATTTAGTAGGAGATGCTGCTTTTCCCTTACGGCGTTATTTAATGCGACCATATCCGGGTAGAGGTATTCCAGAAGAGCAAGAGTATTTCAATAAAAGACTCTCTCGTGCAAGAAGAGTTATAGAAAACGCATTTGGAATACTCACTGCCAAATGGAGAATATTGAGAACGACGCTATGCATGGCCCCGAAAAATGCAGAACAAATAGTGAAAGCTTGTATTGTCTTGCATAATTTTATTAAGCTTTCGTGTGCAAACTATGTAGCAAGCGATTTTGTTGATCGCTACGAAGAGGATGCCACCATCGCTGGCTCATGGCGAAACGAAGTAGTTCCATTGCCCTCAATAAGTAGGGTGTCATCGAACCGAGGCAGTTCAAATAATTATGATTTAAGGGATGCTCTGAAGACACATCTTTTTAACAATAAAATTTAAATAATTACTACTCACTGAATATGCTTTGTTTTTATTATTTAAGATAGAAAACAAAAATTTGAACTCACAGTATGAGGGCACTTATTGGTAATGTTTTAAATGTCGTCACATCTTTCAGGTTCGATTACATATTTATTACATATTATTACATTACATATATATATTATATATTACATATATATTCGATTACATATTTAATTCGCAAAATCAAAATCAGATTTCATACTAAATTAGATTACATATAAAGTTCGCAAAATTGAATTCAAACTGGATGTCATTTAAATTTTTAAATTTCGTAAATTCAATTTTTATAATTTTTATATTGAGCATAGACGTATTGAAGTACGTCCATTTGAAAATCTAGGCGGCTCTCTTCTGGGACCTTCTCAAACACTTCGCCAATCGCACCCAAGAAATTGTTGTGTGTTTTTTTTTGACTATCCACAAACTGACTTACTTCGTTGACTAGATCGTTAAAGGCGGCGTTCTCATCGTTTTTTTTCTTTTGTCTCTTAGCCGGCGTTGGGGCAGTGGTTTCTTGATCTTCTATTATAATGTTCCCACTCTCGCCTATTTGGAATCCAAAGGAAGTATCCAGTATATCTGGTTCTTGTCCGAGAACTTCTGGCGTTTGGGAGACGATGTTTGTTGTTGTCCTTAAAATATGTACATATAAATTACAATTTAAAATATAAATACTTGTTGTATAAATGTAAAGTACACTTACTGTCTGGGCGTGACCGTGTCTTTCAAAAACGACGCAGCACTTCCGCTAGGTTGTTGATCAACCTTCAATTCTATTCCATATCGGTCTCTTAACGATTTCCATCGCTTTCGGCAGTTTTCCTCTGTAAAGTAAAAATATAGTATTCGTCACAATTATTCGTCACAAATTTGTTATAATTTGGTTCGTCCTATTACAAAACTGCTATATGTTTGAAAAACTCTATACTAACCAGGATGTCCCACAGCAGCAGCTACATTTCGCCAAGCCAAATCTTTCTTCACCCGATCGCGGTAACTAAGCTGTCGTTTGTCCCACAAGCAGTTGTGTTTTTCAATCTCTGCTATAAGTTTTTCTTCGAACATCTTGCACTAAAGCTTCCGATATACCAACCAACACACAAGAATCGCATAATACAGCAGCCGGAACGATAAAAAAGTAAGGTATCTGTAAAAAATATTGTTGTTAGCAACAAATAATATTATTAATAACAAATAATTGTTTAATATAAACTCTTTTACCTCCAGTTGAATATTACGCCTTATAAACACGGGTGGAAGTGGCACA
>NW_023471110.1:0-4608 GCF_013731165.1 Rhagoletis pomonella | reverse complement strand
CAACTACAAAGCATACAAAGCAAAATTGATTACGAATAACAAATATACGGAAAATGTAGCGAGGACTCCCTCAACAAAATCAGACCGCCTCTCAATGCCGCTGGAGGTGTAGCCTTAGAGCGTTCAGATAAACTCCAACAAAAAATCTACTGGCCGAAGGCGGCTTTCTACCAATCGAAGAGCGATTGCAACTCTTATACGGTAGAATAGTCTACAAGCTGCACTGCAACGCCTCTCACATTCTACACCACGACATACAGCTCCTGAAACATAAAAAAACTAGTTTTTCACGCAAATCTATGCTGTGCGAAGTCAAAGAACTCGCAGACTCTATGCATATTGGGGCATCTTTTATGAGAATTCCATCCAAAAAATACCCACCCTGGTGTCTTAATACGAATATTTTCATAAGCAATCTAACACGTCTACGAAAAGATACAACCAATAACGCTGTCTACCAGAATTCGTTTCACAGTATCGCCAACCCACTGAAGGAAAGTGGGTGGATGTTCCTGTATACAGATGGCTCTAAACAAGACGACGGAGTTTCGTTTGCGGTAGCAAATAACGATGGCGACACCATTTCCTGTGGCCTCCTCCCCAACTATGCGAATATATTCGACGCAGAACTGCAGGGTATTCTTTCAGCGCTAACCATAGCTAAGTCCCTGGGCAACAAAACTGTTGTATGCACTGATAGCTCATCGGTTTTCAATGCAGCCAAAGGTAACCAGCTACTAATGTGTTTATCGCCTAAGGTTAAACTTATGTGGATTCCCGGCAACGCAGGTATCGCCGGCAATGAACACGCCGACCGAGCTGCTAAATTGGCTTTGAAATCATGCCTCTATCTGCACATTCCGTTTGGGAAAAAATCGATCAAAAACATTTTCTCAAAAGCGTTAAAATTACACTTCGAGAACAAATGGTCTAACTACCAGCACCAATATTAGCAAATAAACCCTAAGGGCCGTGATATTATTCTACCAACAGATACAACATCCTGGATGAATAAATGTTTTATACGCGTCAGATTATGCCCCTCCCTTCTTACTCACGAACACCATTTACACAACACACACCAGCCGACTTGTACATTCTGCAACGAATCCTTTCATTTCTTTGCTGATAATGATCCTTTAGACATACTCTCATGCTCCACAGAAACTAATGTAAAAACTATTTTTAATATTGCACATATATTATAGTTATATTTTCACATAAAGACTAGCCGATAGCCTTGGTAGCTAGTGCTGTAGTATGTAATAATTTATAATTTTAGTTGTAATTTAATAAATAAATAGTAATAATAATAAAAATAATAATAATAATTACAAAAAATAAGAGATCAAATTAGAGACCTTATCCCGTAGATGTATAATAAAGTTTTATTTTTTTTAATTAAGAACTCTTTCATCGGTATAGGGTGATTTGAAATTTGATGAAAATAAAAAACATGCACTACGCGAGACTGCTCTTCACTAACTAACGTCTTCACGGTTTTGATGAAATATGGCACTCGAATCTCATTTAACGCTTATAACATTTGGAATAGTTTTTAAGTTTTTTAATTTAAATTTTCACTATTTAATTATAATTTGTTAAAATCCGGGACCCGGACTTTTAATTGAAATTAAATAATCGGTCAACCCGGACTTTTATTTTTTTAGACCAGTAATAATTGTTAAACTTGGCCAAATATTTTTTAAGACCGAAATAAAAGTCCTTTCTTAATAATAAACAAACCCCTTATCCAAGTCAACAAATTTGGTACCAAATCAAAGAGGACTGAAATAGCTTTCAAACAGAAATATCTAAACGAAGATTGCCACCTATTTTTATACATTTTTGTTAATCTATAACAGTGATTCCCAGAGACGTCCAGGTGGTCCCCCAGGGGTCCAGGTGGACCCCCAGGGGTCCACGGAAGACTCCAAAAATTTGGGGGTCCATGAGTGTAAATGGGGGGTCCACGAAAATTTATCTGGTTTCAATGTAACGAAACAAAATGGTTGCTTGATAGCCTCTTTATTTAACTTCACTTATTTTGAGTGGTGTATAGTGCTCTTGACTTACCGTCACTTTGTGTTTTGAAGGCCAACTGCAGACTAAAAAGAACCGGATGCTGGTATGACAATGAGTGAGGCGCGGCGAAAATTGCTGGTGGCAGAGATTTAAGCACTTGTGTCTTTTCAATGTTACAGGGTAGCACGCCACCATTACCTTTGTTGAAGAGATTCTATAATGTTGAGTTCCCTGAGACTGAATGCTGGTTTGATTTCATCGCTGCGACCGGACTCACACATTGTCGAATCTTCACCGATGGCTCCAAAACTGACTCTGGGTCATGATCTGGGGTCTTTTTCGAGGTTAATAGAGATAAGCTTCACTTTTCTGTAGGGGAATATGCTTTGGTCTTCCAGGCTGAGGTAATTGCAATACTCAAAGCCATGGACTATGTGGTGTAACATAGGTGGAAGGAAAGGACTTTACGTGACTGCAGTGACAACCAAGCTGCACTTAAGGTATTGACCAGCCCTCTATTTAAGTACTTCCAAACTAGTTCGGCAATGCAAGTCTCGACTAAAATAACGAGGTTGTTTTACTCTGGGTGCCAGGTCACTCTGGAGTACCTGGTTATGAGACATCTGATCATTTGGCCAGAGTTGGCTCAGACCAGGCATTCCTCGGTCCGCAACCAGTTTTAGCACTCCCACCTTCGGCAATCGAAGCCGCCATCAGAAAATGGGTGAAGACTTCGCTCAGAAATGACTAAGAGGTATCGAGGGGATGCAGGTGGGCAAAACTCATATTGCCTTCAATCTCACAAGGTCTATGTAATCGTTTGCTCTCACTGAGTAGACGACACTGCAGACAACTTGCTGGACTGCTGACAGGTGACTTCACGTGGCACAAACACCTGACTGTGATAGGCGTAAACGACAAGTCCATTTGCCCATCTTGCCTTGAAGAAGATGAGACGGTGGAACACTTTTTGTGCTTCTTGCTTGCTTGCTTATTTGTCATAAATTTTTTTAAACTCGTTCTTTTCTCTATTGTCAGTTCCTGAATTAAAAGCTTGGCGTAAAAAGCTTACCCGTTTAGATGTTTTAAGTTTTGTGTTCTAAAAATGTGATAAATATTTTTCACCTCACTTTAAGACTCGGAGCGATAAAAATAAAAATGATGGCATTAACACAAATAAACTATTTTACATATACTCCACGTGCAGAGTCATCAGTGAGCCGAACATTTGATGGGTTTATGGAGAAGATTATGTAAATAACGCTTACTCTCGCTGTGCTCTTAAAAAATATAACGCTTCCGAGAACACAAGAATACATTTTACTTTTATTTTGGCCACTCTGAGTTTCGTTTTTGAATTCACCCACGATGCCAATTTACATTGTTCGATCTAATTTTCACATTTAATTTTTTTACGAGCTTTGAGAATATTTAAAAATGTATCAGCAGGGCGTCCACCGAAACCAGTAAATTTTTGAAAGGGGTCTACGAGAAAAAAAGTTTGGGAACCTCTGATCTATATATTTAATACGCGAAGCAGTTTTTTGTCCAGATCATCAGATCTGCCCCGTTCATTAGATTTTCAAAAATGAGGTATCAAATTAAAGGGCTCGGCCTGTAGATGTGCTGTAAACTTTTCTTTTTTCGCCACCTGTTAAAAAAATTATCTAAAATTATTTAATAATCAATGCCATTCGATCGACGAGTTTTTCGAAAATAGTTGCCACCTTTTCAAAAATAAGAATTATTCATATTATTTTAAAAGTTAAATGAGTTATTACAATATGGGTATAAAGCAAAATGGGTTGGAAAATGCTTTATATTTTAATTAAAATATATACCACCGTATGGGTGACAGATGTAAGAACATTGTGTGTACTTGAAAATATTTTGAAGAGCGTTGCAACCTTTATACGAAAATTATATAAAATATTAAAATATGGGTAACAAATGAGATACTTTCAAGGAATCTTTAGCTTAAACTTGGAAATTTTTGAAGAGGGTTGCCACACTTAAAAAGTTTAATTCAAATTATATAAAAAGTTAAATGAATTATTAGAACATGGGTATGTATTCAGGAGAGTTACCACGTGTTTAAAAAATTAATTAAATTTTTTTTCATCTTTTAAAAAATACTTAAAAAGATTTTAGTTTGAAAATATCTTTAAAGAGGGTTGCCTGATTGAAAGCCGAATTTATTTATCTTATACACAAAATATAATGAAAACTAGTGTTTGCCCAGCGGTTGAAATTCAACCGCTAAAATTAAGGATAGTTTATGTGAGTTGAGTTGAGCTGAAATAACATTAGTTGGAATGGGTTAAGTGGAGGAGAGTTTAGCTTAGTACTTAGCATAACATAACATACCATGAAATAAGATTAAATAACATAACATATGTAGCATAACATACCACAATATACATCGCACATTCTTCAGTTGTATTTCCTTTTTATCCCTATCACTTTCTTCCTCTCTATCTTGGCCTCTATCGCTTTTAATGTTTATGTTTATGTTTATCTTCACCTTCATGTTCAAGTTCATGTTCATGTTCATGTTCATGTTCATGTTCATGTTCATGTTCA
>NW_023471109.1:0-4608 GCF_013731165.1 Rhagoletis pomonella | reverse complement strand
CAGCATACAAATTCCCCAAAGAGTTTTTGGGAAGTGTTGCTGGAGTGACAGTCCTTGGCCAAATATAAATCTGGGTCGTTCCGGTTACGTAGACCCGACTGTCGAGGGAACGTTCATCAACGTTGTTGTTGTTGTTGTTGTTGTAGCAGCATACAAGTTCCCCATAGAGTTTTGGGGAGTGTTGCTGAAGTGACAGTCCTTGGCCAGATATAAATCTGGGTCGTTCCGGTTACGTAGACCCGACTGTCGTGGGAACGTTCATCAACGTTGTCGTCTGTTTCAGTTAAGGGGAGGCCCAGGAAGTGCGGAACTTCAACAGGATCTGTCCATAGGGACAGGGGCGTTAGCTGGATGGGGTTTTGGGGCATGCGTAGAGGTGCCCTGAGTCTTGTGACGGCTCTCCACATGCCGGGCATTGGTTGGGCACATCCTCGTTTATTCTGCTCAGGTATGAGTTCAGCCTGCTGCAATAACAGATCGAAGTTGGGCTATTCTGGGGCGGGTCTCCCGAGGGAGACAAAGTTCTGTCCCGTCCACGTCATGTGGTTGTGTGCACAGAACGGCATTCACAAGTCGAGGGTCCACATAACTTGAGACCGACCTATTTGAGTGACCACGTCTGTGGTTCCCTACAAGAAACTGCTTGCAGAGCATTGTTTATGCTCCTTAATTGGGAGCATGTAGGCCTCGTCGTGGTGTTGGGGCGACATCAGAAGGCACCCCGTCGCTGTAGTGCCCTGTAGCTTCATCCAATGCGTCCTGCTAGTCCCCGGCGACCACACTAGCGCTGCATAATTTAGAACCGGCCGGCTAATTGCCATGTATGTTGCCAACAACGTTTCTTTGCCTTTGCCCCAAATGCTGCCGGCCAGCGACTTGAGGACATTGTTGCGTCTCTGTACTCTTTTGACAATTGCGGTTGTGTACGAGGAGAAGGAGCAAACTGTCGAAGGTGACTCCGAGGATTTTAGGTTTATTCACTGTCTGTATTGTTTCGCCATCGACGTGAAAACCCAGTTGCAGTCTGACCTCCTTCGTCCATGTGGTGAATAAAGTTGCCGATGATTTCGTCGTCGGCTGCGTGCAGTGAAGAAGTGAGAAAGCTAAGCGAGATAGCCGTTTACTTTCGAGCACAAGTCATCAATTCCATTCCCAGACGCCATAATCGAGCAATCGTCAGCATAAGACTCCCTCTGATGGTTGAGGTAGCTTTGAAATATAATAATTAAACAATAGCGATGATAGGACACCACCCTGTGGTGCACCCTGTTAAATTTTTCTCGGTTTGCTAGTTTTGTCCCTAAATATTGCTGACGAATGTCGATAATATCTGACCACGAAACAATCATGTTTCGACTAAATGTCAATAAACTTAACCCACTTGCTAAGGAGGCAGAAGTAATATCCTGGGAGAGATATAACCCTGAGAACTTAACAAGTTTACTAAGGCAGTGCGATTTCTCGAACTTAAATTTTTTCGATGCTGACGGTATGGTGGAGTATATTACTCATTGCATTATGTGGGCCATGAGGCAGTTGACTTACTCAAAAATAACTCGCATTAGGCAGAGGAACAAATGGTATGATAGGCAATTGACAGAGATGAACAAGTATAAATCTAAATCTCATGAGAAAGCAGTGTTGTCAGGGTACTGGGGTGAATATAATTTAGTTAGAAGCAGATATAAGAAAATGGTAAGGTGTAAAAAAATTAAATACTTAGAGCATAAGGTGGAAATAAATAAGGGTGACAGCCGACTCATGTGGAAATACTTAAAGGAGGTAGTCAATAACACGGAGGTCAAAGAAAATATTGGGGAAGTGATAATAAATAACACCAACTACGTAGACAGCTTTGAAATTGCGGAAAACCTAAATAATTTTTTCGTGGACAGCATTTTGGAAATACACACCAATATAGAGTGTGTAAACTATGATTTTTTCGAGCAACGAGCTCCCACCAGTACGCTAAAATTTGAAGAGGTCTCAACGGAAGACATTCTTCAAATTGCCAAAAAATTTAAGCGGAAAATTGGGGGAAACAACCTACTTTCTGAAGGTGTTATTAAGGACTCTGCTGATTATATGGGATATTTCTATGCCCTACTTATAAATAAGAGTCTCCAGACAGGATCAGTACCGGAAGAATGGAAAATTTCATCAATAGTGCCCGTCAAGAAAGTTAGAAAAACGGTTAAAGCTGAGGAGCTTAGGCCCATCAATACTCTCCCTAGCTTGGAAAAAATGCTAGAAACCGTTGTGAAAAACCAGCTACAGTACTATGTGGAATCCAATAAAATACTCATAAAAGAACAATCTGGATTCAGAGCTAAACATTCCTGTGAGACTGCGCTGAATCTGGTGCTTTCTCAATGGAAAGAAGATCTGAACAGACACCTTAATGTAGTGGCAGTGTTTATTGATCTTAAAAGAGCATTTGAAACCGTTGATAGGGTCCGAATGTTGGATAAACTAAAATACATTGGTATAAAAAACTCTGAGCTTGACTGGTTTAGAAGTTTTCTATGTAATCGTAGGCAACAAACAATAGTTAATTCTAAGATGTCTAGTAAGATAGCCGTAGACATCGGATTACCACAGGGCTCAGTTTTGGCACCCCTACTCTTTAATATATATATAAACGATATTAAAAGTTCTCTCAAACATTGTAAAATAAAACTCTTTGCGGATGATGCCTTGTTAACGATCAGTGATAGGGAACTACCAAATGCGATTGTCAAAATGCAAGAAGATCTTAATTCTTTGTATCAATGGCTGTGTTCAAATAAACTCAAACTGAATGTGAAAAAGACTAACTTTATGGTATTTTCCAGAGCGGCAAATGCTGACTCCATAAGCCGTGAATTAAAAATCAAAGATGAAAATATCGAAGAGGTGAAAATTGTCAAGTACCTAGGAATATACATAGACAACAAACTAAAGTTTGATGAGCACGTTGAGTATACAGTCAACAAGATTGCTAAATCGTGTAAGTACTTGGGAAGAAGATATAAAACGTTGGTGTACAGGTCAATAGTAGAACCGCACTTTATATACTGCCCCACGATTTTCTTCCTAGCGGGGGACTCCCATGTAGATAAGCTGCAAAAAATGCAAAACCGAGCGATGAGATTCATCCTCAACAAACCGTATGACACACCAACAAGATGTATGCTTGAAACCTTGAATTGGTTAAGCGTGAAGCAACAAGTTTTTTACCACGCTATGAAATTTGTGTACAATATTAAGAAGGGCAACCTGCCGGATTATCTTAGCGATAATCTCCGATATATAAATGAGACGCATACATATTTGTTGAGAGAGAATAACAGCTTTAGACTCCCGAAGTATAGAACAGAAGTGGACAAAAAAAATATTTTCTATAAAGGCTTAAAGTGCTTCAATGAATTACCAGAGGCTATAAAAAATTGTGATACTATCACTCTTTTCAAGCGGCTGCTATTTGACTATTGTAGAACGCAGCCTACAAGATAGTGATGTATCAACAATAGCGTGGATTGGAAACTAGGCCTTTCCAACCACCAAGATATCGAGACTAGGCGGATCGGAAACTCGGCCTTTCCGACTACCTAGACCCTTAGATAATAAACAATAAACGAGCGGATTGGAAACTAGGCCTTTCCAACCGTCAACCGTCATGAAAGCGCGACTGGGTGGATCGGAAACTCGGCCTTTCTGACCACCCAGGAGATATCAATAAATGGAGTAACCCAAAAAGAATAGCGCGGATTGGAAACTCGGCCTATCCAACCGTCTACATAACTTTCGGGAAATTGCATGCGTTTATATTGACATAAAATAATTGCAGTGATAAAGAAATAATGTTATTTAAAAATTTCTGTAGAGCATTTTGTATTTTGTATTTAATATTTAATATTTACATTTTAAATCTAAAATCTAGTTATAAGAATGTTAAATCTTTGTTGCAATATAAGTCTAACAGACTGTAAAAAATAAATAAATAAATAAATAAAATAATTCGCAGACCACCGTTTTAGTCCTTGTGGGAGAGAGGAGGCCTCAAAGTCTTCCAGTAGCGTGGTGTGACTGACGGTGTCAAAAGCTTTTGACAGGCCCAGCGCTACTAGAATCGTTCTCTCACAGGGGCGTTTTCGGTTCAGGCCAGAGTTATCTGAGTGTTTATGGCCCTTAGGGCCAATTTCGTAATGAAACTCTTACAAGTCCCTTTTGCAAAAGTTTCCTTTTAGTTAAAGTGTCATTTAAATGCACTTTAAACAAGAAGTGTTTTCATAATACAATGGCAATTGAATAATAACAAAAGGTTCATTTAAATGAAAATAACAAAGTTGGCAATGCTTATCCCGGCAAAATTGCAGCTGCTGCAGTATCGGTCATATCTATAGCACGTCATTTCAAAGTGATATTGTGTGCCACTTATGTTTATTTATTTATTTTTAAGAATTTTCAATTAAAATATAGTTCATTCTCAGACAAACCCTATATAAACCCAATTTTAATAATTTGTAGAAACCTACAAAAAAGTGCTACAAATTTTCTCCTAAATTTCAAACTTTTTTCTCGGAATCGTTAGAAATTTTTTGAGTACACAGTTTTTTAGCCCCTTCA
>NW_023471108.1:0-4608 GCF_013731165.1 Rhagoletis pomonella | reverse complement strand
AGTGTACACACAACGCAACGTCGTCAAAACTTATCCAAATGGACTTAATTTCAATGTTTACCAGCAAATATTTCGCAAATGGACTAAATTTAGCGTGGTGAAGTGATTTTTGGTGAAAAAAAAAAATGTGAAGGAAATTAAAATTTGAGGTTATGTGACCTCAAACACAATGAATCAGTGTAATGCAAATTTAAGAAATGTGCTGCACGAATTAAATTGCTTAAGCACAACGAAATTGAAAGTGAAATTTATCGGCGCTTTGTTAACTCGAGTAGCAAATCGAATGTGGCAAGTGGCAAAATACCAAAAATTTATTGCAATATGTAGTGAGCCGGAAAGCAATGTGTGCTGCACTTTGATATTTAAGTTACTTATATGCAGTGTTGCCGCCGCTCAAAGAACTTTCTAACCAAGATTTGACGAAAAAGTTACCAAATGTAAGGAAAAATAACCAATTTTTTTATTAGATTAACTCAGGTCATCACAAATTCTTTTATATAGTACGTATAGACAAATTTTACAAACCAAAGAAAATCAATTTTCATTTCCATTTTTGAAAAGAAAATCCTTTTAAGGCTGAAAATAAATGAAATACATTCATATAAAACTATATATATATAAATACATATTTTAGAAAATCAGGCATCCCGTATTAGGTGCATATGTATGTTAATATCTTCGTAAACATTAGCAGACTGTAAATGACGTTTTTAAATAAATACATAGGTGCACAGTTTCAACGTGAACAACCACATTGTAAATATTTTATAATTAAGATTAAACAATTAAAAATTGCCGCTGTGGTGTAGTGGTAAGCAGTGGCTTCCACTCCGCAGCACCTGGGTTCAAGCCCTGGTAAAAGCAACATCGCAAAAAAATATAGAAAAAATGTTTTTTCTTAACAGCGGTCGTCCCTCAGCAGGTAATGGCAAACCTCCGAGTGCATTTCTGCCATGAAAAACAGCTGCTCATAAAAATACAATCGGCGTTCGGAGTCGGCGTATAACTGTAGGTCCCTCCGCTTTGTGTGACAACATCAATGCGCACGCCACAAGTTGGAGGAGAAGCTCGGCCAAACACTAACATATGTATGTGCCAATCTGTTATTATTATTAATTAAAAATTGGACTGTATTGAAGTATATCGTCGCTCAGCGCGAAGTAACTCGTATACGCCAAACGCAGTAAATAAATTTTACAAAAGCGCGAAAAACCGATTTTTTCAGAACTGTGGAATGGTATTTCCCTTGAACCTACTTGCTATAAGATTATTATTATAAATCTTAACATAAATTAATAAAGTAAGCAGTAATGGAAAAATAATTACCAAATCCCTCTTTTATTGTACATACATTACGTGGTATTGGATTCCGCATATACGAGGTATTTATATATGTACTATCTGAGTATGTATTCATTTGAAGTAGTCTTTAGCCGACCATGTATATTATGTATTCTGTATATTATAAAACAAATACATACATACATATGTAAGTAATATTAATACAATGACTCCAAATATTCTCACTTGGTTTCACTGCTGGGGCTGCCACTGCTGCTGCTACTCTTCTCAAACTCGACAGGTCTAGCTGGCCTGTCTTATAACGAACCTAATTTAAAAGTTTTTTTGGAAATACATATTATACAAAATAAAACCAAAATTGTGTATTTTTTTCTCACTTATCCATAGAATTGAGCCCGTATAAATTAACTTGAAACACCAATTTTGCGCGGAATTATAATAATTTTTCGCGACTTCTTAATGACTCTCGTATTATTCAAATGTCATTTCAGGTACATACTATGTAGGTTTGTGCAAAGAATATAGAAATGGTGTAACTGCGGGGCCGTTTCAAAAACTTGGCGATTAAGTCAACGCGATTTATTAAAGACATGAACCGATAATAGTCGCACTCTCGAACTTTTACATGTTCTTTTGCATATGTAAACACATGATTATTATCGGAATAAGTAAAATCTTGAGTTGCCATTTTAGTAGTAATAACTTTAGTTAAATAACCATATTGAGCACAATAAATGTATTTGTTTATACTATTTTACAAAGATTTAATTATTGTATGTATACAAAAATTAGAAACTACAGTAAATGTTAAAAATAACCAAAATGAGAAAGATCTTAACAACTTCACAGGCAAGAAAAATATAAACAAAATTGGTTAAAAGTAACCAAAACGGCAACACTGCTTATATGCCACTGTTCACTGTGATATGTGTAGGTTGCACGGTGCACCAATTACGAACTGTTAATGTCGATGGACACTATTCACTGCGGTTATTTGCACAAGTTCAACTTTTTTTTTTCTCACAAATCACTTCAACTCGCTTCAATTCACTTTGAGGTTATATGTGGTAATTTTTTTTAGTGCACTTGAATTTGTAACCACGTACCTTAGTTTCCTAGTAGCTGGTGAAACTGCTTGTGGGACGATGATGTTATCAGTGTTTTGCTGGTCCGTGGCACGAATTAGTGCGGCTGTGGCTGTAGCAGGATCGCTGTTATGTGCAGCTTGATTTGACCAAATTCCTTTTTCGTAGTAGTGGCTCAATTGCTTTTATACCCGAGCGCACTTGTGCACAAGGGTATTATAACTTTGTTCACATAACGGTTGTTTGTAACAGGCAAAACGAATCGAGATAGATATAGACAAATGTATACATAAATGATCAGAATGAATAGAGAAATCGATTAAGCGGTGACTGTCTGTCCGTCCGTCCGTCCGTCTGTCCGTCCGTCTGTGCACACGATAACTCGAGTAAAAATTAAGATATCTCAACGAAACTTGGTACGTGTACTTCTTTCGAGCGTAGGACGGATGGCATTGAAAATGGGCAAAATCGGACAATAACAACGCCTACCTCCCATATAACGGTAATTTTCAGAAATACAAAAACAGCGATATTTTAGTAACTACTTAAGATAATTCACTCAAAATTGATATTTATAATAAATTTTAGACGAAAAATAGGAATATTAACAGTTTTTTGAAAATAGGCGTAGCCACGCCCACTTATGGTTACATGTGTATATCTTGGTAACCGCTGCATCAATTTATTCCAAACTTGGCGCAGTTGTTGGCCCTGGTACAGCATACCAAATGGCCGAAAATTTTTAAAATCGGACAATAACCACGCCCACATCTCATATAACGGTAATTTAGAGAAATACAAAATCTTCGATAAATCAGTAAAAATTAAAGCTAATTTATTCAAAATGATGGTTGCAACAATTCTTTGCCAGGAAATACGTTTATGATAAAATTTTGGAAAATGGGCGTGGCACCGCCCACTTATGATCACGTATATGTATCTCGCTAACCGTTCTAGCAATTTGTACCAAACTCGGTATGGTTATTGTGCTTGCCACATAAAAGTAAACCATTGAAAATTGTTGAAATCGGACTAAAATTACGGCCGCTTTTCATATAACGGTAAATTTCAGAAATGCTTGAAATTTCAATATTTTGAAATTTAAGGACGCTAGTTTACTTAAAATTTATACACGCCGGCTTATCATGTAGCGGTAGCTTTCGGAAAGGTGGAAAACATATATTTATTACTTGCGCCGGGTAGTTAATGTTCGGCTCCGCCCGAACTTAGACTTTCTTACTTGTTTGGGTTCGCTTTTTCTTCTAATGTGGACTGTAAGTTGGTTTCACAGCTCCTAAGGACCAATAAAAACGTCAATGTGACGCAGTGCGGCTCAAGTTTGGTGCGCAAAGTGGTCACAATGAGGTTTGAAAAATGAGGAAAAAAAGACAAATAAAACTCGTTTTAGTTTAATGGTTTTATTAATTGTCCAAGTATTTTGAAGTGATGTATATATGTTGGTTTACAATGGTTTTACCTGAACCTAATGTGGCCTGGTAGCTGCAGTTCTTTCTCCTTGGTCTCCCGATGAAAAAGTGAAAAATTTAAAGCCGTGATTTTCGTTCGAACCGCCGGACAAAGAAAAGACGTTGAGGGGAAATTCAATGAATGATACTTTATCCGGCGGGAAACTTAAACTAACGGCGCGAATATAATATATATACATGTGTACAAGTATGCATGCATAAATGTACACATATGTGAATGACACATTAGGGTGGTGCATTATCTTCTGGAAATATTTAGGCTTAAGGCCTAAACACCGGATTAACTTGCTTTGTGTGCACAGGAAGATTCCAGCATAAATGAATTAATCATTAATTAATCCATTAATTAATTAATTAATTCTACTTGATCAAATTAAGAGTTAATGATTAAAAATTCATTTTTTTGAATCGCGGTCAAGATTAGCTGTTTAGGCAGATTAAAATTAATCATGATTAACTGTAATCAGATTGAATTTAATCGAATTAACTAATTGATTAAAAAATCAATCGACTAATGCCAACATTGATTTCACATAAATAACTCTATACCAAGTTCCAGTTTCCTCCCACAAATACTTCCAGAGATATGTATGTAATATGAAAATTCCAGTTTGTATGGGAGGGGCATTGAGTTATCGGAACTACTTTCAGTCTAAAACCATCCTTCCGAAATCTGTAGTAAGTGTACCAAATTTCGTTCTGATCGGGAAACCGGTTAAGGAAGTAGCCTATTT
>NW_023471107.1:0-4608 GCF_013731165.1 Rhagoletis pomonella | reverse complement strand
TGTGCAGTGAAATTCAAATACATACATACTTGATTCTAAAGCTGCTGTTATAATTTTTTTGCTTTTGTTTTTGCATTGCGTTTTCTACCGCGTGTTTATCCACTCTACCATTTACCAGTCACCAAGGTACCTTACCTTATTTGTAATTTGATGCTAATTTCAGAAAGTTTGGTTAGGGCTCGGTTGGCTTTTGGTTGTGTAGCTTTAAGTCAGAATTTGGCGCATTTTTCTCTATGCGCTCTGCTGTCTATAAGCAGATTTGCAGCTGATAAATTTCCAATTGATTTCAATATACCTACCTGCGGATACTTAAATAAAAAATAATAAAAGTAGAAATTAAATACAAATCTTAAAAACGATTTGACTTTGAAATGAAATCTGATGGAAGGAAAAAAAAATAACTTCAATTAAATTGCTGGTGAAACCGGCAGTTATGTAACTTATACGAAACGAATGAAATGGTAACATAAAGATAATACAATTTCGTAAAGTTTCTATAGGTCTATATAAATATATTTCTTTCTATTTGTTTCGAAGATTGCAAATTCTTGCATGCTCTTATTATTTAGGTATATAAATATATCCGTTCATATTTTACCTAAAAGACATGTGTGTAAGCAATTTGCAAGTGATTACCTTTTCCTTGCAGGTGCTACAAACTCAAAAATCGTTTGTTTGCCTATAATTTTCCAATGAACAAACAAAATGCCTTGATCATTTTTACTTATGGATGTTATTTTACGAAAGCAGATAATATTTAAGTACTCGAAGCAATAATTGTAACGACCGATTGATAAAAAATCAAAACGAGCAAGCAAATTTGTAGCAACGGAACAATACTCAAGGAATTGTTAAAATACCTAATTAATTGTTAAAAAAGCGTGCAAGTACATATAAATGGTTTCTACTTTTATCGGGCTATTGGGTGAGTGTATGCAAATCGCATTTGACTATCAACAGAATCCAATGCAACGTAATTTGTATCTTTTCAGACATTCAATCATGGTGGGAGATACCGTGCATATCTCATTTTTGTTCATTGTTTAGTTCTGCTTTTGATCTGCCCGACATCGATATCGAGGTATGTTTTAATTGACAATTTTTTCGCTAAAATATACATACATACATACATGCATATAAATGTATATATAAAATATACCTAAACCTCCTAGTTTCTATTTTCCTATTACACTTACATTATTTTATTTTCTTACAGGATCTTGAGTCGGCGCTTCTATCGGATGGCACTGATGAAGATCAAATTGCGCTTGTACCGGAGTTAATTGTACGCCTACTAAAGGGTTGCGATGCACTCAAATCGGTAGCAAAAGAAATAACCCATAGCAATTATCAAATGTTCTTGCGGCGTTTTCTACGCCAACAGTGTCCCATACACAATACCGAGAATCATTTTGATACGGACATTGACTTTCAATCGCTGCCGGTGCGCAAACGCTTGCAAATACTACATGATTTATGCCATTTTCGTCTCGATTCATGTGATGTACAAGTTATACTAAGCAATTTGGAAGCGGATAGCTTGCGTGTCGAGCCGCTCGGTTACGATTCGAAAAATTCTGGCTATTGGTATTTCTATGGCACGCGATTGTATCGCGAGGACAAGTCAACATCGTCAGTGAATAGTCATAGCGGTGGTGGTGGTGGAGGTGGAGGTGGCAGTTTCGGTAATAAATCGGCGACGGCAGTGGTTAACGGCAGCCGTGGCAGCGGTGAAAATTCAGATGGTGCTGTATGGCAAGTAATTTGTTTTACCGAAGAGGATTGGCAGAATTTGGCTAGTAAATTTAAGTCGTCAACAAATGCTAAAGAACGCGAATTATATCAGATATTGGATGAAAATTTTCTACCCAAGTTACCACAACTTTTCCGCGAGCGAGAGAGATTACGCCGAAGAAAGTGAGTAAATGATTTTTATTATTTCAAAAGTATGTACATATGTATTTACAGAGGGAGCCAAAGCAAGCAAAAGTAATTTGTTTGCCTTAAATAATCTAGATATTTTGCTTATCTTCAGCTGCTTATTATTAGAAACATTTAATTATCCATACAATCTGTAAAAAATTTACTTATGTGTGTACATTTCGCACACCTAGATCTAAAGTGCGATCAAGGCAAACAAAAAAACAAAAAAAGGCACATTTTTTGGCATAAATCAATTCATAGGATTTACAGTGGTGGGAAAATAAATATAGACACGACATTTTAACAAATTTTTCCTATTTTTCTTTTGCTTATTTAATATTTATTATTTTCTGCCAATTAATGGGCTATAAAAATACATACTCAAAAGAATTCTAAAAAATCTGATTAAACAGTTGAAAATTTAGACGCAATTTCCAGAATTTTTATAATTTTTGCGCAAAGTTGGAAATATGAATTTATGTGGTTTTTGTTCGATAACTTTATAAAAAATAATAAATATTAAATAAACGAAAGAGAAAAAGGCAAAATTTGTGAAAATGTCGGGTCTATTTTTCCACCACTGTACATCCAATTAATGCAAATATATTTTCTTCATGATTATATACATTAACTAAAAAAATACTGTTATACATTAATTGCGTTGAATCTGTACACTCTCTGAGTGAGTTTGCTCTAGCTGTCCGATATGTATTTACGTACATACGTAGCATTAGTGCAGTTGAGCTTAAAACAGTTCCACGCTTACAATTAACCTTAGAAGAGTTCATCCACAGTCTCTAGCATTCATGCTGACAATATTTACTATTTACTATAAATGTATATTAATATCCTATTGCCGCTAAACAATTTTCTTATGTACATATTTTAAAACATTAATTTCCATTTCTCTTTTTTTACTCCCATAGGCTACTACAAGTCCGCAATTCGACACGCTTACGTAACATCGTCGAGCTAAAAGCGCGCCAAGAGCAGGAACGTTTGCTGCGCGAACGTCAACGTTATCCATTTGAGCCGCCAACCAATTTGAAATCTCAGCAGTTATCCGCACAGAGCAGAGCAAGAAGACGGTTAGCAAGAGAACTTGCCAATAACTCTTCTACCAATACTACTAGGGACAGCCACAATTGAAAGAATGAAATAATAAAAAAAATTAAAACAAAAACGACAAATCTTCAAAATACCAACAAAACGAAAAAAAGAAATATCCAAACACCATAACACTTAGAGAACTGTAATCAAATGAAAATTAATGCGAACGCATATCAATTGCTCATTATTCATTAAAATACACCGAACAGCAACCGAACAAACGCAAAGTTAAAGGAATCATAGAATACAGAACACTGAAGAGCCATCAACATACACGCACGCATGCAAAATCAAACATACATGTATATTCGAGAGAGCACATAAATATATTTACATACATATGTACATTTATTACACACATTTCTTGTTTTATGCGTGCAATGCCTTAAAATGTTATAACTTCATAGTATAACTAACTAGTATAACATACATAAATGCCGACATAGTACGTACATAGATCCACATGAGAAAGCAAACATACAAAATCTAAGATTTTTATTTTCCCCAAACATAACCGCTTGTTTCATTTTATATATGCTCATGATTTTTCTGTGCTTGGAATTTGTTCATACCTATGCTGTGAACTGTTTCGATTACATTTATTTAAATAATTAAATTATTAACAACAACTATACTTATTAACTTCATTCGTTCATTTGAAGCACTGCTAAAAATTTCTTTGTATAAAAAAAAATGAAAAAACCTCAACAGACAGTCACGTTAAATTGGGAGTAGCATTTGCCAACAAAAAAAAAAATAAAATCCAGTTAAAATTTGTTTGACACTTCATAAGACGAGTAAATAAAAACCGATTACCACCATTCACGCAACAAAAGTCAACTCATCGCTGCGACAGCACAATAGAGCGCTAAAAAAAAAAACAAAAGAAACAAAGCCTTTTTTGGTTAACCCGAAATTAGCATGCCAAAAAAAAATTAATGCTCTGCGACATACAGACAGACAAAGTGCGTCGTTCCATGAAACTATGCAGAAGAAAATCGCGCTCAAGAATCGAAACGAAAATACCGGCATAAAGAATTGACAAAAAATAATAATAAAGAAAAGCACATTTCTTTGAGAAGAGCCAACGGGAATGGCGACAGCAACAACAACTGCAGCAATGGAACATGTAAAATTTAACGACAACGACAGCCATTAATTTACATACGTTTATTTCGGTTATTGTGATTCTAAAACACAACAACAAATTGGACTGAGTGAACTTACGTTTGGTTTCGTTACACATCTCAAAATCGAAATACAAATTTTAATAAAACAAAAACAAAAAAATCAAAATAAAAATAAACTACGTAAGCATGCTTTTTTCTCCTAAATTTCTTGCATTTCATTTAGTTTTTAATATATACTTATTTAAACTAATAATTATTTTTCTATTCAAATTTAAGTTATTTTATGTTTATTTAGATGAAGAGCCCTTTAGAGTTTGTAGCATTATTTGTTTCTTGAGACTGCTTCGATAAAATAAAGTTTCTCCCTCAAATCGTACGGTCCATTTTAATGCTAACCTATAAAATGTGCTCTTCTGGCGCACTTTGAAGGTTAGATGTTTGTGGT
>NW_023471106.1:0-4608 GCF_013731165.1 Rhagoletis pomonella | reverse complement strand
TTAGTTTTCTATAGTCGAAGTGGTGCGTATTTTTAAACTGAAATCAGGCAGCTCATTTAACATTTTCTAAAAATAAAGCACAAAATTAAAAAAATTCCATTCTTTGGTTTTAACCAACAGCTTTGAAAGCGTTCGAAAATTGTCTGCATTAATTTTAAACAATTGAAATCATCGCTTGTGCTACCAAAATCTTATATCCGACAATGATAAACATTTCGAGGAAGAAGGGGTAAACACAATAATCTCATATAGATCGTCTTGGGTTTCGGAACATTGGCCTATTTAAAAAAAAGTTTTAAGCGAAATTGCCGAATTTTGCGCTAGACTTTGAGTTTCGAGACTAAAATCTAAGATTTCTTAAAAAATTGGAGTTCATCAATTTGTGCAGTGACTCTAACATAATCCCCATGAATCAAATCTGTGGAAGTAATATCAGACTTTACTGCCATTGACCAAAAATCGATAGATGGTAGTTATTTCAGGACATAATTTCAATGGAACTTAAGTCACGGTTCGGTGGAAGTTATGTCCGTGGAAGTTATGTCGAAATCCCGTCGTATTGATTAATTATCGACGCTAAACAAATCTTTAGTAAGGGCTATTACCGGCGTAATCACAGGACACAATGCGTATACTCTGAGGGAGAAGAGGAATCGATTCACCACTTCCTATGCCAATGCCCAGCTCTCCTGGCGCAGGGAGTCTTAAGAATTTGCGATCACGCTTTCTCAGTAGTTTGGATGAGATAGCGGGGCTGAAAATATGGAGCTCCGCAGCTTCAGCCGAGATAGCAAATGGTTTAGCAGATACGGAAAATATGGAATAACTGCGCTCAGAACTCAAAAGTGTATGGCGGAATTAAAGGTACGATTTTTCAGAATCTCTCTCCACTTTGCTTTAAGGTCTGATTAGTTTTACATATTGCAGTGGCGTAGCCATGGGGGTGTGGATCCCTCCTCCCTTTCCCCCTTCATCAATGAACTCTTATTATTTTTCTTATCTAATAACATAAGACCATTTCCTCCTTCTAAACTATAATTCTTTTTATTTATAACAAAATACCTTTTTATAAGTTCTACAAAGAAAAACTGGACAACAGATTAATGAGTTGAAAAAGTAGTCATTTAATTTTTTAAACTTAAAAAATCGTGGATACTCTACGGACTAAGCGAGTATACAAACAATATATAACGCACTGACGACGCCTCTAGCCATTGTATGTCCCACCTTAAAGTTATCGCTGAAAATTTTGTATCATCCGCACCTTCCCGAAAATCCTGGCTATGCCACTGGTTTACGAACGTACATACCTAAATAGGGGTTTAAAAAATCCTCGACCCAATTGCTCTACATGCTGCCCTCGAAAACTCCGTACGCTAGGCTAATTTGCTTGGCGGGCACAATTACAAATAGGTAAACTCTTCATACATAGCACCTTCACACAAAAACTGAAATGTACAGTTTATAATGCACACAACAGATAACAAGCTCATGGTGTCTTATCAATGTAAAAATATTTACACTCTACGTGTCTTATTTATTGCGCGTGCTGGCGGCACTAGTAGTTGATTTTGTTTTTCTTTTTGTTGATTTTGCTTCTTGCTGCTTTGGATGGAGGCTAACCATAAGTTGTGGTGTAAACTATTTTGCGTTACGCTTATCTGTGCGTGGAAGTTCTACTTTTTTCGGAGTTAATCAAATTAGTGCAGTTTGTTTTTCTTTTTGTTGTCAGAGTTTTTGTTTGTATTGAATTGTAATTAGCAGAATTATGACTCTAATTGCCCAGAGGCAGAAATAAATCTACTAGCTAACTGAATAAAAACATATGTAGATCCCAGTTAAATATAAAAACCTTTAAAACTGCATAAAAAAACAAGCAAAAACAATGCCTCTACCTTTCATGAACATCACAAAATTTAAGTTAAAGCCATTATTGCATTGTTAAACAGCTTTAAATTAATTTACACTGTGAGAGCATGGGACGTCAAACGTACCACGAATAAACCGAAAGATCGGTGTCCTAACAATTCGAATAATTCACGCTTGTCTCATAAACGGAACAGCTACAAATTAAGCTGATCAGCTGTTATAAAAGAATATTGCTGAGTTCTACATAACCCTTATTTGTTTAAGACAATTAGCTATTTTGTTTTAATAAAAAACAACGAGTACGAGGTAACAATGTGGTCGGAATCTTTATTTAAGTCTTGGTATAAACAATAAAAATTGTCTGAAAATCCATAGTTCGATTTACAAGTACCCACTTATCAAAATGGAATTGAAATTCATATCCTCCTTGAAAGCACATTGAATTTTATTATGCTTTCTTGTAAAGCACATACACTTGTTTTTTAATTGAGCGTCATACCATTTAAGCAAAGGAGCGATTGAGTCTAGCAATTTGAAGTTGATCGGTCAGGTTCTGCAATTCACTTTCGAGTGGGCCTTCGAGCCTTCATATAACACTTTATTCGGACTATTAAATTAAGGCTTTCCAACCTCATCCTATTTCGAATCTTAGTTTTTATTGAATTCATTACGGAAAAAACGCGCTCAACAAAGCATGTGAGTGCGGCAAGGATAATGATATGAATTTACTTATATTTCCAAACATTTTACTGCCTGTTGCGGTTTTCACTCCGTAAGCAATTATCCAAAATTCTGCAGAGTCGTATGGAATGGTTCTGTGAAAAGTTATTCCATGGGAAATTGAAAAGATTTAAATATTCAGTTTCCGCTGCTTTTCTTTCCTTCAAAGTCAAACAGTGAATTGCCAGGTCCCTGAAACTCGCCCTCTTGTGATTCACACGCTTTTATGGTGACGAAATCAAAGCTTTTTTTAGAAATATTTAATTGACAGTCTTTTAATAAGCTTCTTAAGCCAAGTTTATCACGCAGCTCATTAGCCTCTTCTGTAAACCTATCGTGGAAAACTAAGTTTTGTATACTTTTATAATTGGAAAAAATTTATTTGAAGGGAAAAAATCGCCAAAAATCGCCAATGGCGATTTCCTAACTTTTTACGCGCAAATATCAAAAAAAAAATCGCCAAATTGGCGCGAAATCGCCAAATCTGGACACTCTGCATATGTATCAATGACGAGCAATTTTCATAAAACTTAAGAAAATTAACGCGTAAGCATTTCATAGACAGAAGTCATAAAACTATAAATGAAAAAGCACTGAAGCGGGGACTTGTAAATCAATGAACAGGCCACTAAATGAGTAGATCTATTTATGTATGTACGCATGTACATACATACATATGTGTAATAATTCCCTGTCGGGGAATTTCGTAGTCGACTACTAAAATAGCCAACTTTTGGCCAACTTATTACGACTAACCTTTAGTTGGTTTCAAAGTCATGCAGGGCTCAATCGATGGAATATGTATGTATGAAGGTACTATGTGAAATTGTTTCACAATTTTCACTTTCCAAAAAAAAAACTTGTGTTCAGAAACAAAAAATTGAAAGTAGTCGAGGCGTAGTCACCCCTAGTTGAAAAAAGTGAACTTATAGTGCATTTATAGTTATAAAAATAACCACATTTCCTCGTGCACTTTTATGCGCATCCCACATCGTTAGCGTATGTAGGTATACACATGTACATATGTATATGCTCAGCAAAAACTAAACAATAAACTAAAATGGAGCATTTGTACATAGGTTACTTGCACACACATGCAGTAAACTACCGCCTTGTTGCCTTGAGAAAAAATTGCAAATTGTCAACTAAGTATTCCACAATGTTATTAAGTTACTTAGGGCCATTTTCTGAAGTAACCTTTAACTTTAAAGCTCACTTTATATCTAAAGGTTTGATTTAAAATAAAGCTATCTCTAAAGTTAAGCATTTCTATTATCGGTTTTTGACGTTTGTATGTTTCTTGGTTGTAAACCAATTTAAAACCGACAATAAAATGATTTACTTTAGACACAATCATAAATTTTAATGTAGCCTTTAAATATAAAGTGAGCTTTAAAGTTAAAGGTTACTTCAGAAAACGGCCCTTATTGTATTAAATGTAATTCTTATATGCCACTTTCACTTTTCATTCATTAATTCATTCATTCGCGTAGTATATAAAAAGCTTTGACGCTGCGTCGCGCGATCTACTCTCTAACCACTAACCATACTAGCTGCGGCTTTAGATTGTCATAAACGCGCGCGCGTGCACATATGTGCATACATCGCCACCGACAAATTACATGCGGCTAGATACTATATAGTATGTATGTACATATATATGTATATATTGTGTACACACCGCCATGCATACTCTACATATGTATTTGGTAGTCAAATCGCTTTGAGAATTTATATGTGAATCGAAATCCCGCTTGATCTCCACTTGATCCCGAGTGGATTAAAGTAGCTGAGTGGTTGTAATGTTTTTAATCGTTCTGCGGTTGGCCAGCGAGTATTATTAAAATAATAATTTACTTTAATGTAGGTTTTTATTTGAAAGCGACAGATTTTGTTTAATTTAAAGTCACTTTGATGTGTGTTGCGGTGTGTGAAAGTGTGTGTGTATGTATGTGGATTGGTGGTTGTCTGTTTTGCCGAGAAGATGTATTAAATCATGAAATGAGAAAAACATTTTTT
>NW_023471105.1:0-4608 GCF_013731165.1 Rhagoletis pomonella | reverse complement strand
TTTTATTTACCCAACTTTAACAGCTAACTATGATAATAATACAAAATATAGTAAACCTAAACAAAATTTCTAACAAAAATACGGTTACGCAGTTATTAATTTTATCGTAAAGTTTAAGGGTAAACAAGAGGAAAAAACATTTACCTGGGTGCTGAAGGTAGGGTTCATAAAGAAAACAACTTACCCGCAATAAGAACAACAACAAATAACATTAAATGACTTTGGTACATACATTTTAGTAAGCTTGTGTGTAAACACACTTTTTTTCAAACCCAAACAATATAAACACTTGAACTACCTGAGGTTGAAGGTTCCATATTAACTTTAAATCTTTCTTTGGAAATTATTACGAAAAAATACTTTAGTCACCGACGAAATTACACAAATCACCTCTTGCTAACAAACTTGTTATAAATAGTCAGCTTTGGGAGCTTAGTGTTGGAAAACGGTTAAGGATAGAACAAAAATACTTTAAGTTAGTGATGTGAAATATTGTCTAATTTTACGTGGTACCAAATACTTTAAACATATTTGAATTTCATTTTTTGAATTAATTCGCTAAATCAGTGTGAAATAACCCAGTGTGCGACGGTCACCACTGACTCAGCCAGTTGCCTACGCACTGTGCTAAGTATGTCTTGCTGATTCTTGTTGCTTATTTTCCACTATTTCACTTTGCTAAGCCAACTACAATCAAGCGCAGCTATTCCGCTGTAATTCACTTGATCATGTGGTTGTTGGTTTTTGTTAATATTTCTATTATTACAATGTTTAACTTTTTAGGTGTGCTCGTCCTTAAGTTATTTGTTTTTGTTATTTTTATGGCCTTATAGCAATTATATTCAACAATTTGTATGAGCTTGAGGCCGTTTTCAGTGAAAACTTATTGTGGAAAAGCAACAATAATTTGAAAAATGGTAGAAGTGATAGCTATTTCGGAAATCACCACATTTCCTCATCAGACTTCTTTCAGTAGGATTCGAACCGACGCACAGTGGGGTATTTGTCCCTGAAACTGTAGATCAATTCAAACGTACATTTCATTGAACAAATTTGGATTGATTTATATTATTTGCATCGTGTTTACTAAAAAAAAGTCAATTCCGAAAACAGCTTAGTGGGAAATTTTTTTTTTTTACGAAGGTTTACATAGTATTACCAAAGAGCAAATAAACTGAAAGTTATGTTGCTATTCTTATATTTATATGATTATACATTATTGCTACGGTTGTAAGCATCAGGAATAACAAATTAATAATCATCACTGTCACTACTACTATAATCATCAGTATCTGTACTATCAGATTCATCATTATCATCATCATCAGGATTTGCTGGAGGAGCTGACTTCAAAAGTTCCAAAGCTGTTTGCGGCAAGCTCTTAGATTTTTTTGCAGGTAATTTTGTTTTACTTGAAATCAATGGATCTGAAGTAACTAAAAATCTCTTTAATATATCCTCATTACATTTTGTTCGACTACTTTTGCGAGAAAAATGCTCCCTGTATCTTTTAAAATCTTTATTTCGAGCTTCCTGTGCTTTCTCTGATAGTTGGCCAATTGGAAGCAAAGCGTGTGCTATAATTTCCGGTCCGTGGATAAAGAATTTATGTAAAGTTGGAGTCATGTTATACCAGGGATAACATTGTACAAAGTATCGGGCAGTGTTTTGTGCAAAATCACGAAACTTCACCACTAATAATGTATGCATTCTTTTTATCAGCTCCAAGTCAACTTTCGTTATACTTGCAGATAGTTCTGCATTTTGGAAGAAACGTCTGGCTGTATTTCCATCATTACTATTTCCACATCCAGGTTTTGGTTGATCAATGATTAATCCAACTTTTTCTCTAAACTCCTTTATTATTCGATTTTTATTTTCATTTACGACTTTTTTATCACTTTCTGATCTGGCTTGCCATTTCTTTATTGGTAACTTATATGACAAGTGAAGAAGGCATTCGAAAAACCTTATCCATCCGTGTAATGTAGATAGTCCAAATTGTAAATTTTCTATTTTTACCTCCTCTTCGATCATTTTGTCAATTAAATTTAATTCTCTACTCATTCTGCCACACAAGTAGCACTTTTGGGTAGAGGATGTTTCTGTTAAGGCATTGCAAACTTTTCCGTCTACCATTGATAAAATTAAAGTGTGTCTCACTTCTACAAAGTTATCGCCATACGGTACAATAGAGCAAGAAAGATCCCTTATCTCCTCTTCTACTCTATTTTTTTCTGCTACTGAAACTCTTGCGGGCTCTTTTTCAAATGACATTCTCAAAGGTCTGCAAAATCTGGTGGAAGAGGGTCGAGGATTTTGCCATATTATTTTTTCCTCACAAACCAATTTAACTGGAACAATGGAAGTCATAAAAACCGATGAATCGCTTGCTTCTGCTCCATGGAAAGCTTGTTTATACAAACTATGACCTGAACTACCATCAAAGCCCCACTTCGTATACAAGCATAATTTAGACAACTTACTTTTATCTAGAGTGACGATAACTTCATTTTGAAGTAATAATAATCGTTCAACGGTGTGATTAAGCAGGGCTTGCAAGTCTACTACTGCTAAGTTTTCGAAAATATGAATGCTCTCAGTTCTAGGATAACATTGCTTCTTTGCAGATTGAACACCAGTGTATGAAGGAAATATTTTTGAAGCGGATTTTTTAAAAACATTGTACTGATGACGAGTTAACTCAGCTTCAATCAACACAACTAATGCTTCTTCATTACTCATTTTCGTTACTTTTGACTCGTGAAAACTTTGTATATATTTAGAAGCCCTTGATGGAGATGCAGTTGTCAATTCATGGACAAGCTTTGATGCCTCAAGATTTCCTGAAGCTCTTAAATTTACCTGTGTAGCGAAAGCCAACATGGAAAGTGGAGTTTTTTCCCGTAGATCTTTAGTTTTTTTATATTTAGTGCGTTGATCAGATAACTCAAAGGATGTCTCTTTCCGACCACGCTTATTTCGTCGGCAGCTAATAAAAGCAATGCCCGAATCTAACCAACTACGATTTGCTCTGAAAAAACGCTCTTCTACTCTGTGTGATCGTGTCCAACGAGACTTAAAGTCCACGAAAAACATTCTCACTCGGTTATCAAATTCATCCATATTCTCATCTGTGGGCTTAAATCGTTTTTTCAACTCATCTTTTAAATATTGGAATCATTCTTGAAAATTTTGGCAACTTGAGTTCCGCATAATATCATATAGGCTCTGGCGCGTTATACAAAGCGAATTAGAATTTACTCCTAAAATGGAAAACAATTTTTTTAAAGAAAACCCGAATTGAGTTGCATTCCCTTCCACCATCTCTAGCTTTCGTTTGTCAACACTTCTGTTATCTACGTGACATGTAGGTTGCTGACAATATTATTACAAGAACAGTCACATACATGCATGTAAAGAAGTTCCGTTCTACTTATACATATGACACCCTCTATATTGAATTTGTGTTGCAATTTTTACTTTTATTTACCCAACTTTAACAGCTAACTATGATAATAATACAAAATATAGTAAACCTAAACAAAATTTCTAACAAAAATACGGTTACGCAGTTATTAATTTTATCGTAAAGTTTAAGGGTAAACAAGAGGAAAAAACATTTACCTGGGTGCTGAAGGTAGGGTTCATAAAGAAAACAACTTACCCGCAATAAGAACAACAACAAATAACATTAAATGACTTTGGTACATACATTTTAGTAAGCTTGTGTGTAAACACACTTTTTTTCAAACCCAAACAATATAAACACTTGAACTACCTGAGGTTGAAGGTTCCATATTAACTTTAAATCTTTCTTTGGAAATTATTACGAAAAAATACTTTAGTCACCGACGAAATTACACAAATCACCTCTTGCTAACAAACTTGTTATAAATAGTCAGCTTTGGGAGCTTAGTGTTGGAAAACGGTTAAGGATAGAACAAAAATACTTTAAGTTAGTGATGTGAAATATTGTCTAATTTTACGTGGTACCAAATACTTTAAACATATTTGAATTTCATTTTTTGAATTAATTCGCTAAATCAGTGTGAAATAACCCAGTGTGCGACGGTCACCACTGACTCAGCCAGTTGCCTACGCACTGTGCTAAGTATGTCTTGCTGATTCTTGTTGCTTATTTTCCACTATTTCACTTTGCTAAGCCAACTACAATCAAGCGCAGCTATTCCGCTGTAATTCACTTGATCATGTGGTTGTTGGTTTTTGTTAATATTTCTATTATTACAATGTTTAACTTTTTAGGTGTGCTCGTCCTTAAGTTATTTGTTTTTGTTATTTTTATGGCCTTATAGCAATTATATTCAACAATTTGTATGAGCTTGAGGCCGTTTTCAGTGAAAACTTATTGTGGAAAAGCAACAATAATTTGAAAAATGGTAGAAGTGATAGCTATTTCGGAAATCACCACATTTCCTCATCAGACTTCTTTCAGTAGGATTCGAACCGACGCACAGTGGGGTATTTGTCCCTGAAACTGTAGATCAATTCAAACGTACATTTCATTGAACAAATTTGGATTGATTTATATTATTTGCATCGTGTTTACTAAAAAAAAGTCAATTCCGAAAACAGCTTAGTGGGAAA
>NW_023471104.1:0-4609 GCF_013731165.1 Rhagoletis pomonella | reverse complement strand
TCATTATAAGTAAGTATTGAAAATCTTGATATTATCATGTCCTTAATTAATTAATTAATCCCAACGGCTTTTTACCCTCCATTCCCGCCCAACCGACACGAGTGGGGCATTCCGTCTGACGTTCGGAACTTTTTTTTTTTTTTTTTTTGAAACAGGAGTTTGTTAAGTGTCGAGATCTAAAACTATTCAGCTACAGAATCAAATTCATCAGCTGATTGGATATGCTAAAGATAGTATTTCAATTATTGAGAGTGGAAATAATAGTTTTCTTTATAGTAAAAATCGAGTCCGATACGTCAAACGTGCTGGAATGACAGTTAAAATCTTGACATAAACCACGGAATGATTCGTTTAGTTCAAAATTAGTTTTGCATGGCTTTAAAAATAGAGGTCGAAAGTGTCTTGACATTCGAGAAGGAACATTAAAATTTACCTCAGCCAGGAGGGCCGGGCTATTAATCAAGCCTGTCATTAATTTTACGATAAATATTATACCCAGCATTTCTCTACGACTTGCGAGTGTAGGCATATTTATGAGCTTTAGACGACTTGTGTAAGGGGGGAGATTGTAATCTGAATCCCAGTTAAAATTACGCAATGCAAAAAGCAAGAATTGTTTTTGAATTGATTCAATCCTTTCTGAATGAACTTGGTAGCGGGGATTCCAAACAATAGATCCGTATTCTAGTATAGGTCTAACTAAACTGGTAAAAAGAGCTTTTGTAACATAAGGATCTTTGAACTCTTTTGACCATCGCCTTACAAATGCAAAAACGCCTTTGGCTTTATTGACTGTAACATTAATATGATGGTTGAAATTCAGTTTGGAATCCATTGTGATACCAAGATCGACAAAATTTGATACTTGCTCCAGATTATAATTTGATATTGAATAAACAGCTGGTTGAACAGCCCTCCGAGAGAAACACATAACTTTACATTTTTGAAGGTTTAGTGGCATATAGTTTGTATTACACCAACTAACCACGTTGTTCAGATCCGCTTGTAACAAAGACCTTTCTTCGATAGAGGACAATGTTTTAAAAAGTTTCACATCATCGGCATACATTAAAATTTTTGAATGTTTTATTATAGAAGAAATATCATTAATGAATATCAGGAACAGAATCGGACCAAGGTGGCTTCCCTGAGGAACTCCTGAAGAAACTTTAATGATGTTGGAAGAACAATTATTAACAATAACTCTTTGTGTTCTATCAGAGAGGTAAGATGAGATCCATTGAAGAAGACTGGGCTGAAAGCCGATTAGGTCGAGTTTACGGATGAGTAACGAGTGACATACTTTGTCAAAAGCTTTACTGAAATCGGTGTAAATTACGTCGGTATGAGCATTTTCTCTAAAACCGTTTGAGACATGAGTTGTAAACTCCAATAAATTAGTTATAGTAGATTTTCCTTTAGAAAACCCGTGTTGAGATAGTGTAATTGAAGAAGATATAGAATATGTCAGCTGGTTAACAATAATTGCTTCGAATAATTTGGGGATAGCGGAGAGTTTCGCTATGCCTCGATAGTTTTCTATAGACGACCTGCTGCCGTTTTTGTGAAGTGGTATTATGAAAGACTCCTTCCAGGCTGACGGAAAAACGCCATGTTTAAGTGACAAATTGAATAGAGTTGTTAAAGGCTCGCAGATGTTCTCAGCGCAGTTTTTAAGAAAACAGGTCGGAATATGATCAGGTCCAGGCCTAAATGACGCTTTTAAGGTTTTTAAAGAGTGTAAAACTTCATCGGAAGATATTACTGGAATATAAGCAGAGTTGATTGGACAAAGCTCGTACGGATAGTCTCCACTTATAGGGAAGTCTACAGAATAATTGGACCTAAAGAACCGAGCAAACATGTTGGCAATGAGTTGGCTGTCGCTAGATACAGTGTTGCGATAATGCATAGCGGACGGAAAACCATGTGCCTTACGCTTTGAATTTACGAAACCATAAAATGATTTAGGATTGTTAATTAAATTCTTCTTAATTTTACATAAATATGAATTATAACATTTCTTATTTAATGCAAAGTAGCTATGCCGCAAAACGGAGTACCTTAAGTAATCACTGTGTAAGCCCGTTCTTTTATACAGTTTAAAAGAGTGCGACTTTTTATTTTTCAATTTTTTAAGCTCTTTAGTGAACCATAATTGTGTTGGTTCTTCATGAACAATATTACGTATTGGCACATACTTTCGAAACAAATTGAAAACAGTATCATTAAAGTGCTCAACGCTACGCTCCACGTCATCTCTATATATTGGCCAAGATAACTTTGAAAGTTCTTTGTTAATTTTCCTGAAATTTGCTTTCGCAAAAACATATCTAGTACTTGAACTTGACTTATTGTTATGTATTTCATTTATGATTTCGTAGCTTAACTCAAGAGCAGGATGGTATGCATCTTCCGGCAAAACTAGGGGATCACACCGATTAATAGAGGCCTTCGGAACATCATCAACGTAAACGAGATCCAAGACCTTTCCAAACTTATTTGGACATATATTTATTTGTTTGAGGCAAAGTTCAGCCATTTCCTCCAGAAATACATTGTAACTATCTCTAGATGAAACTGGTACAACATCGGTGTCAATGATGTTCCATGAAATATGTGGCAGATTTAAATCGCCCAAAACAATCATAGAATCGGATGCCGTAAGCATTGCATTTACGGTCTCAAGTAAAGAAACTAGCTGCATATATACCGATACGGCAGAATTAGGAGGGATGTAGCAAAGAGCTAAATAAATATAAGTCTTTCCAGCCTGTACACGTATACATTTAAATTCGGTATATTCAATGACAGGAAGACTAACTTCCTCGGATGGTATCGATGAATGCACCGCAAAAAGAACACCACCGCCGATTCTGCCCACGCGGTCACTCCTGTATATTTGATATTCATTTGGAAGAATTTCGGAATTAAAAATATGAGGTTTGAGCCATGTTTCGGTCAAGGAAATAATATTATAATTGCAGTCAAAACCTTTTAAATATAAATCAGTTAATTTGGTATTCAAACCTCTAACGTTTTGATAGTAAATACTTAAATTAGACTTGCGAGTTAGTTTTTTGAATCAGAATTAAGATTAGAAATTTTAGCTAGGTTATTATTACTTTTATTAGGTTTATACTCAAACTCGCGAACAAACGCCCCGGTCGGCCAAAATGAACTATTTAGTAGTGAATCAAAATCTTCGGAAGCTACATCAATTTTAAAAGATGAAATATCGCGATCGTATTTAAAATTAAATTTACGAATAAATACATCTTTAGTTCTAATTTTAGTCGATATGTATGACTTTATATCATCCGAAGAAGTATCTTTAGCAAATCTAGAGACAAAGATTGATCTTCTCGGAGGAATTACAACCAACTTTTTGGTAATGATGTCTGATGTGCGGGGCTCCGAATTATTCGGAGGAACTAAGTTAGACAGTGGAGTTTGAGATGTTGATGGCAACACTGTTAAATCAACGGTTTGACTATTTTTAGAAGTAGACCTAGTGGATATGGCTTTAGAAATTGGAGGCTCCAATGCCTGAGGGCATGGAGAAGATAAATTAATAAGTTCTAAGGACTGAGATGAAGGATTTTTTTTACTAGAATCCGTGGCTGTCTTTTTAGGTGGACTAATAACATGCCCACCTTTATTTTCTCGGCTATCCTCAGAGTGTGGAGGGTCGTCGAGACAAGTGAAAGACCTAAACATTTTTTCGTAATGCTTAAATTTCTCAACAAGCGCCGACAGATCCTTCCCGATCTCAGAAAAACCATTTCTGGACTGCCTGAAGAATTTAAATAAATCAACTTCGGTTGATCTACATTTTTGACAAGACCAACGAAGACCCTTACCCTCGTTAATAGCGTCTAAAACTCTACCGCTCAAACCAGCACATTTTATATGGGCAATCCCATCGCAGAGCCAGCATGACACATAGGAGTCGCTTTTAACGTGGCAATTGGTGTAAATACACGACATGTTTAAAATTATATTTATTTTTAGGTTTTAGAAGCAAAAAAGCAAAAACGGTTTTGAAAACGATGTATTAATCAGTGAACCAATCAGCTGGTAAATATCAGTTAGCGAACAGTTTTAGATGCACTGTATATTTGACACCTAATAAAC
Source organism: Rhagoletis pomonella (assembly GCF_013731165.1). NCBI lineage: Eukaryota > Metazoa > Arthropoda > Insecta > Diptera > Tephritidae > Rhagoletis > Rhagoletis pomonella. The sequence goes on along the minus strand of NW_023471104.1, from coordinate 472 downwards.
ACAACGCAAACAGCTGTGACAAAGATGAAACAGCAGAAATGACAAAAAGACAAAAAGAGCAAAATCAATGTGCACAAACAAAAACAATTGTACAACAACAATATATTATATGAAACAAAATACTCGGCACATGCAATTAAGAATATCAAGTTAAATTAATCAAATTTACGGGAAATTTTGATGTTTTACTTATCTTTAAATTGTGCACCAGAAGTTTATTAACACTTTTTTTAATTTTTTACTTTAATAAGCGTAAACAGCTTTATCAAACACAAAATTTAAACAGATCACAGAAAAACACAGCTTCACAGCTTGACGTTTGCGTTTAGCAAATCGTATTATTTCCTAGATTCAAAGCACTTTTATTTGTTCAATTTACTTCACTCAATAATATTACCTCCGCGAATCAGTAAGATAGTATATTTAATAAATCTAAATAATTTCAAACAAAAAGAAGACGAAATGAAGGACT
>NW_023471103.1:0-4609 GCF_013731165.1 Rhagoletis pomonella | reverse complement strand
AAAAAAAGAAAAATTAATGAAAATTCAAAAATCTGGCTCCTGCCTAATGTTGCAAAGTATCGAGAAAAAATTTTTGTAAAACTGTAAATTGTTGAAAAGTTACGTTTAAAAAAATATTAATATTTGTACATCACTATACCACTGAAGCTGAAATTCAATAAGAAAAAACAGTAACATATATATGTATAGATTAAAATGTGTGTATTTGTCATATATGTAATACTTCTATATTGGTAGCAGAGCTGGGTAAATGCAATTACATTACAATTACAATTACATTCCTCAGTAATTGTAATTAGGATTCAATTCCTTTAGTTCACAGCAAAGGAATCGATTCCTTTTTCAATTCCTTGAAGTAATTTCAAATGGAATTGTTTTTTGCTTTAATTCCATTACAAGAAATTTCATATTGTAATTGGAATAAATTACGTGCTAGTAATGTAATTTCTTTTATTTCAATTCCTTTGTAAGGAATTGAAAATGTAATTTTTTTCCAATTCCTTTGAAAGGAATTGAAAATGTAATTGATTTTTTTCCAATTCCATTCCTCAAAGTAACTTAAAAAGTAATCGAAAAATTTATAAAAAAAAAATATTGTTTACTCTTGAATTGCAATAGCTTTGTTAAATTTCTTGGTTGCTAACTGCCTTGAATAAACAACTTATACCTAAGTAGTATTACTAATTGGACTTTAAGAAAACTGAATAGCTTAAACTGTAGCTGTTCAGTTTATAGGGTAAGGGTTAAATTTTCCAGATCCTACCGCGAACGCGCTTCGCGGCTGATGAGACCTATAAATGTTGCTACCTTGGGCACTGCTGTTCTCTTGGACTAATCCCTGCGTATCTATAAAAATGCACTGAGTTAATTGTGTATATTATGGTACCCTTAATTCTACCCAAAATGGCGTGCCTTCTGGGGCCTTTGAAGTACTCTTACTGGTATCCTGCGTTACAAATGAGGATAGAGTCCGCTTAAATTACGAGCCCTGTGGGACTGGAGATCCTACCTCCTAAGAGTTTTATAAACAAATTTCATTGCTATCGCTAAATTTTGATGATAACATTGTAACGACGCTAAAATTACACAAAAAACGCCGAGAGACCTAAAATTAATTTTAAGTAGTATGTTACGTATCTGGATACCGTTTTTTTAGATAAGGTCATTTAGTCAAGTTATTTTCATTTTAAGTTTTCATTGCGAATGAAAAAAATTCAAACTTTAACATGGTCATACGGTCATGTACGATATGGCGTATGGGTAACATTATTTCCTGCTAGTATTTCATACAAAAAATTATTGCACTTTCACTTAACCCTCGCAAATCACAATGGGCCCTGATCGGGCCTAAGTGTGCTGGCGCCCTCTGAGCCTAGCAGCCACTTCAACCCAATCCTTGCAAACTTGCTTATTTATCCATCGATTTTCATCGGTAGTAGTGTTTTAAGCCGCAAAAAAAGCAGATATTGGCTAGTCTGTACTAATATATGTATATTTTGAAAAGCGTTTTTTTCTGTTCGCATAGCTCGAGAAAGGCCGTACCGATTTTTTTGAAATTTCGGAATCTACTGCAGAATTTCCAAGGGTGGTTATAGGCTAAAAAAAAGTTTCGATATAGAAAGGGGGCGTGGCACCTCCCATACAAACCGAATTTTTCAAACTGCATATATTTGTGGTACAGGACTAGAACTGGGTATGGTGATATATACATATACATATAAGACCAATTCCATACTCATGGAGAAAATGGGTGGAGAATGGGGCGTGGCACCTCCCATATAAACCGAACTTTTCATATTGCATATTTCTGGAAGTGTTCATGGTAGACTGTAAGCCTTTAGTTTGACTACCACATGCCAACCGAATAGGGGTCAGCCCCCCTCAAAAATTTTCCAACAGTTATCTTTTTTAAACCTCTTTAATTTGATACCCATATTGTAATATTTTATTTATTTTATCAATGTAATTTGGTTAAAGTTTCAAACAGATGGCAACCCTCCTCAAACATATTTTCGGCAGTAAGCCTTCTTAAAACTCTTTAGTTTGACACCCACATGGCAATACATATTTCATTTTTTTTTAACAATTTGACTGAGCTTAAATTTTTAAATAGGTGGCAACCCTCGTCAAAAATACTTCCAGCAGTTCTCTTTCTTTAACCTCTTTAAGTTGATACCCATATTGTAATAATTCATTAATTTTATCAATATAATTGGGTTTAAAAATTTTCAAATAGGTGGCAACCCTCCAAATTTTTGCGATATCATTGGTTCTGGTATTATACCGAATAATAGAAAAAAAATTATTCAAATCGGTTCAGCCGTTCTCGGGTTTTGATGACCGTGACATACGAACACAAGATTTTTGTATATATAGATATACATAGAAGATGTCCAATGTGTGCTTTCGATTTTAATCTTTGACCACAACAAAAATTTCAGATTGTACATTCGTGAATGAACTTTCAGTCTCGCGATTACTTTTACAATTCCTTTGAGTAATTGAAAAAACTAAAGTACGCTTGCGATTCCAGGTAATGGAATTGAAAAAAAAAATCAATTACATTTTCAATTCCTTTCAAAGAAATTGGAAACAAAATTACATTACTAGCACGTAATTTATTCCAATTACAATATGGAAGTCCTTGTAATGGAATTAAAGAAAAAACCAATTACATTTGAAATTACTTCAATGGACTGAAAAAGTAATCGATTCCTTTGTTGTGGACTGAAGGAATTGTGTTGTATGTTGAAAAAGGTAAAGTCTTTTAAAAGTTGTGTTCCACTGTCACCGCCCCTTTGGTTGTAGTTTTTGGACATTTTGAAAGCTTTCTTATATTTTTATACCTCTCATGAGCATGAAATGGTATTATAACTTTGGTCCGATGTTTGTAAGTACCAGAATAAGAAGAGATAGACACATTAAAATGTATACTTAAATTATCACAACGTCGAGCTGAGTCGATTTAGCCATGTCCGTCTGTCTGTCTGTCCGTCTGTTTGTATGCAATCTAGTCTCTCAGTTATCGCGATATCCGGATGAAATTTGGTAGGTGGGTGTATTTTTATAATGTATTAATCATTTGTCGGAACCGGAAGAATCGGACCACTATAACATATAGCTCCCATACAACTGATTGTTCAGATATGGGATTTTTCGTTATAACTTCTCCATTTATGCATCTAGGAACATGAAATTTTGCAATACTTCCACCCATTATCATCAAAAGACTTACACTGAAAATTACAAAGATCGGGTCACTATAACCTAAATCTCCCATACAACTGATTGTTCAGATATACGATTTTTCGTTATAACTCCTCTATTAATGTAGCAAGGAACTTGAAATTTTGCACTGCTGTCACTAATTATCAAGATATTACTTACAGTACAACTGATTGTTCAGATATGGTATTTTTTGTTATAACTCCTCCGTTTATGCAGCTAGAAAATGAAATTTTGCAATACTTCCACCCATTATCATCAAAAGACTTGCACTGAAAATAACAAAGATAGGGTCACTATAACCTATATCTCCCATACAACTGATTGTTCAGATATAAGATTTTTCGTTATAACTCCTCTATTTATGTAGCTAGGAACGTGAAATTTTGCACTGTTGTCACTCATTATCAAGATATTACTTACAGTAAAAAGGCGAAGATCCTCCATACAACTGATTGTTCAGATATGGGATTTTTCGTTATAACTTCTCCATTTATGCAGTTAGGAACATGACATTTCGAGCTATTACTACTCATTATAAACAGAATACTTACAGGGAAAATGACAAAGATCGGGTCACTATAACAGACAGCTCCCATACAACTGATTGTTCAGATATAAAATTGCTTGTTAAAACTCCTCAATTTATGCAGATTGGAACATGAAATTTCGCACTATTTTCATTAATTAACAAGAGAAATGAAAATTACAAAGATTGGTTCCCTTAACCTATTGGCTCCATACAACATTGTTGAGATATGAGGTTTTCAAATAAAACTCCTTCATTTTAACAGCAAAAACCGGGACACCTTCTGAGCTATTTACTTATCAACCATATAAAGTCCACTGAGGAAATCAGCCAATTCGGTGCTCCATGAGGTATGTAACCCATAGCTATAATTGTTCAGATTTGAGTTTTTTCTTAAAAACCCCTTCATTTAGACGGCTAAAACAGTGAAATATTGTGAGCTACAAGTATAAGTTTTTTTACTTAACTCCTCCATTTGAGATGGTTAAGGACCTATTATTTTGTACCTTGTCTAAGTTATGACAATCAATTCAAGAAGTCTAGGCTCGGGCGAAGTCGAACATTAAATACCGAAAACCACCGTTATGGTTTTACCCTTCTTTCAAACAACATCTATAGTATAATGAAATATACTTATGTATACAGTCATAAGTGGGTGGCACCACGACCATTTTCCAAATTCCATAATAATCTTATTTCTTTTTGAGAGATTATTGTTAGAATTAATTTTGAGTTAATAAGCGTATTTAGATTTCGAAATATCGTAGTTTCCATACTTCTGAAATATACCGTTTTATACAAAAAGTGGGCGTAATTTTTGTCCGATTTCAAGCATTTTCAACGTCTTTCTTTTTT
>NW_023471102.1:0-4609 GCF_013731165.1 Rhagoletis pomonella | reverse complement strand
CAGCATACAAATTCCCCAAAGAGTTTTTGGGAAGTGTTGCTGGAGTGACAGTCCTTGGCCAAATATAAATCTGGGTCGTTCTGGTTACGTAGACCCGACTGTCGAGGGAACGTTCATCAACGTTGTTGTTGTTGTTGTTGTTGTAGCAGCATACAAGTTCCCCATAGAGTTTTGGGGAGTGTTGCTGAAGTGACAGTCCTTGGCCAGATATAAATCTGGGTCGTTCCGGTTACGTAGACCCGACTGTCGTGGGAACGTTCATCAACGTTGTCGTCTGTTTCAGTTAAGGGGAGGCCCAGGAAGTGCGGAACTTCAACAGGATCTGTCCACAGGGGACAGGGGCGTTAGCTGGATGGGGTTTTGGGGCATGCGAAGAGGTGCCCTGAGTCTTGTGACGGTTCTCCACATGCCGGGCATTGGTTGGGCACATCCTCGTTTATTCTGCTCAGGTATGAGTTCAGCCTGCTGCAATAACAGATCGAAGTTGGGCTATTCTGGGGCGGGTCTCCCGAGGGAGACAAAGTTCTGTCCCGTCCACGTCATGTGGTTGTGTGCACAGAACGGCATTCACAAGTCGAGGGTCCACATAACTTGAGACCGACCTATTTGAGTGACCACGTCTGTGGTTCCCTACAAGAAACTGCTTGCAGAGCATTGTTTATGCTCCTTAATTGGGAGCATGTAGGCCTCGTCGTGGTGTTGGGGCGACATCAGAAGGCACCCCGTCGCTGTAGTGCCCTGTAGCTTCATCCAATGCGTCCTGCTAGTCCCCGGCGACCACACTAGCGCTGCATAATTTAGAACCGGCCGGCTAATTGCCATGTATGTTGCCAACAACGTTTCTTTGCCTTTGCCCCAAATGCTGCCGGCCAGCGACTTGAGGACATTGTTGCGTCTCTGTACTCTTTTGACAATTGCGGTTGTGTACGAGGAGAAGGAGCAAACTGTCGAAGGTGACTCCGAGGATTTTAGGTTTATTCACTGTCTGTATTGTTTCGCCATCGACGTGAAAACCCAGTTGCAGTCTGACCTCCTTCGTCCATGTGGTGAATAAAGTTGCCGATGATTTCGCCGTCGGCTGCGTGCAGTGAAGAAGTCTGAAAGCTAAGCGAGATAGCCGTTTACTTTCGAGCACAAGTCATCAATTCCATTCCCAGACGCCATAATCGAGCAATCGTCAGCATAAGACTCCCTCTGATGGTTGAGGTAGCTTTGAAATATAATAATTAAACAATAGCGATGATAGGACACCACCCTGTGGTGCACCCTGTTTAATTTTTCTCGGTTTGCTAGTTTTGTCCCTAAATATTGCTGACGAATGTCGATAATATCTGACCACGAAACAATCATGTTTCGACTAAATGTCAATAAACTTAACCCACTTGCTAAGGAGGCAGAAGTAATATCCTGGGAGAGATATAACCCTGAGAACTTAACAAGTTTACTAAGGCAGTGCGATTTCTCGAACTTAAATTTTTTCGATGCTGACGGTATGGTGGAGTATATTACTCATTGCATTATGTGGGCCATGAGGCAGTTGACTTACTCAAAAATAACTCGCATTAGGCAGAGGAACAAATGGTATGATAGGCAATTGACAGAGATGAACAAGTATAAATCTAAATCTCATGAGAAAGCAGTGTTGTCAGGGTACTGGGGTGAATATAATTTAGTTAGAAGCAGATATAAGAAAATGGTAAGGTGTAAAAAAATTAAATACTTAGAGCATAAGGTGGAAATAAATAAGGGTGACAGCCGACTCATGTGGAAATACTTAAAGGAGGTAGTCAATAACACGGAGGTCAAAGAAAATATTGGGGAAGTGATAATAAATAACACCAACTACGTAGACAGCTTTGAAATTGCGGAAAACCTAAATAATTTTTTCGTGGACAGCATTTTGGAAATACACACCAATATAGAGTGTGTAAACTATGATTTTTTCGAGCAACGAGCTCCCACCAGTACGCTAAAATTTGAAGAGGTCTCAACGGAAGACATTCTTCAAATTGCCAAAAAATTTAAGCGGAAAATTGGGGGAAACAACCTACTTTCTGAAGGTGTTATTAAGGACTCTGCTGATTATATGGGATATTTCTATGCCCTACTTATAAATAAGAGTCTCCAGACAGGATCAGTACCGGAAGAATGGAAAATTTCATCAATAGTGCCCGTCAAGAAAGTTAGAAAAACGGTTAAAGCTGAGGAGCTTAGGCCCATCAATACTCTCCCTAGCTTGGAAAAAATGCTAGAAACCGTTGTGAAAAACCAGCTACAGTACTATGTGGAATCCAATAAAATACTCATAAAAGAACAATCTGGATTCAGAGCTAAACATTCCTGTGAGACTGCGCTGAATCTGGTGCTTTCTCAATGGAAAGAAGATCTGAACAGACACCTTAATGTAGTGGCAGTGTTTATTGATCTTAAAAGAGCATTTGAAACCGTTGATAGGGTCCGAATGTTGGATAAACTAAAATACATTGGTATAAAAAACTCTGAGCTTGACTGGTTTAGAAGTTTTCTATGTAATCGTAGGCAACAAACAATAGTTAATTCTAAGATGTCTAGTAAGATAGCCGTAGACATCGGATTACCACAGGGCTCAGTTTTGGCACCCCTACTCTTTAATATATATATAAACGATATTAAAAGTTCTCTCAAACATTGTAAAATAAAACTCTTTGCGGATGATGCCTTGTTAACGATCAGTGATAGGGAACTACCAAATGCGATTGTCAAAATGCAAGAAGATCTTAATTCTTTGTATCAATGGCTGTGTTCAAATAAACTCAAACTGAATGTGAAAAAGACTAACTTTATGGTATTTTCCAGAGCGGCAAATGCTGACTCCATAAGCCGTGAATTAAAAATCAAAGATGAAAATATCGAAGAGGTGAAAATTGTCAAGTACCTAGGAATATACATAGACAACAAACTAAAGTTTGATGAGCACGTTGAGTATACAGTCAACAAGATTGCTAAATCGTGTAAGTACTTGGGAAGAAGATATAAAACGTTGGTGTACAGGTCAATAGTAGAACCGCACTTTATATACTGCCCCACGATTTTCTTCCTAGCGGGGGACTCCCATGTAGATAAGCTGCAAAAAATGCAAAACCGAGCGATGAGATTCATCCTCAACAAACCGTATGACACACCAACAAGATGTATGCTTGAAACCTTGAATTGGTTAAGCGTGAAGCAACAAGTTTTTTACCACGCTATGAAATTTGTGTACAATATTAAGAAGGGCAACCTGCCGGATTATCTTAGCGATAATCTCCGATATATAAATGAGACGCATACATATTTGTTGAGAGAGAATAACAGCTTTAGACTCCCGAAGTATAGAACAGAAGTGGACAAAAAAAATATTTTCTATAAAGGCTTAAAGTGCTTCAATGAATTACCAGAGGCTATAAAAAATTGTGATACTATCACTCTTTTCAAGCGGCTGCTATTTGACTATTGTAGAACGCAGCCTACAAGATAGTGATGTATCAACAATAGCGTGGATTGGAAACTAGGCCTTTCCAACCACCAAGATATCGAGACTAGGCGGATCGGAAACTCGGCCTTTCCGACTACCTAGACCCTTAGATAATAAACAATAAACGAGCGGATTGGAAACTAGGCCTTTCCAACCGTCAACCGTCATGAAAGCGCGACTGGGTGGATCGGAAACTCGGCCTTTCTGACCACCCAGGAGATATCAATAAATGGAGTAACCCAAAAAGAATAGCGCGGATTGGAAACTCGGCCTATCCAACCGTCTACATAACTTTCGGGAAATTGCATGCGTTTATATTGACATAAAATAATTGCAGTGATAAAGAAATAATGTTATTTAAAAATTTCTGTAGAGCATTTTGTATTTTGTATTTAATATTTAATATTTACATTTTAAATCTAAAATCTAGTTATAAGAATGTTAAATCTTTGTTGCAATATAAGTCTAACAGACTGTAAAAAATAAATAAATAAATAAATAAAATAATTCGCAGACCACCGTTTTAGTCCTTGTGGGAGAGAGGAGGCCTCAAAGTCTTCCAGTAGCGTGGTGTGACTGACGGTGTCAAAAGCTTTTGACAGGCCCAGCGCTACTAGAATCGTTCTCTCACAGGGGCGTTTTCGGTTCAGGCCAGAGTTATCTGAGTGTTTATGGCCCTTAGGGCCAATTTCGTAATGAATCTCTTACAAGTCCCTTTTGCAAAAGTTTCCTTTTAGTTAAAGTGTCATTTAAATGCACTTTAAACAAGAAGTGTTTTCATAATACAATGGCAATTGAATAATAACAAAAGGTTCATTTAAATGAAAATAACAAAGTTGGCAATGCTTATCCCGGCAAAATTGCAGCTGCTGCAGTATCGGTCATATCTATAGCACGTCATTTCAAAGTGATGTTGTGTGCCACTTATGTTTATTTATTTATTTTTAAGAATTTTCAGTTAAAATATAGTTCATTCTCAGACAAATCCTATATAAACCCAATTTTAATAATTTGTAGAAACCTACAAAAAAGTGCTACAAATTTTCTCCTAAATTTCAAACTTTTTTCTCGGAATCGTTAGAAATTTTTTGAGTACACAGTTTTTTAGCCCCTTCA
>NW_023471101.1:0-4609 GCF_013731165.1 Rhagoletis pomonella | reverse complement strand
TAGTACATAGCTCGAAACCGGTTGTCTCGTCTAAAAGAAAGTATATTTTCGAGCTTTAGTTGTTTTCTGAGAAAACTAGTGTGTAGAGCCTCAATATTTAAATGCATAATCCCAAAAATTCATAATCTCAAATATTTATAAAAAGCTATTTTGTCATTAACCTGAATAAAAAAGTTATAAAAGTTATAGTATTAAATGCTATTGTATTATTAAATAGAAAAAGTACTGTCTACTTTATTGCGAAGGGGCGATCTTTCGCCTCTCCGCAATCCCCCTGGCCCCGACACTACGTCTCTACGTCTAAATACATAGATTGTGCTTTTCACATTTATTTGGTGCTCTCATTTATGCTTATTCGCTGTTTTCATTTACCTTAATTGTGTTTATAATGCAAAAACACAAAACAATTAAGGTAAATGAAAACAGCGAATAAGCATAAATGAGAGCACCAAATAAATGTGAAAAGCACAATCTATGTATTTAGACGTAGAGACGTAGTGTCGGGGCCAGGGGGATTGCGGAGAGGCGAAAGATCGCCCCTTCGCAATAAAGTAGACAGTACTTTTTCTATTTAATAATACAATAGCATTTAATACTATAACTTTTATAACTTTTTTATTCAGGTTAATGACAAAATAGCTTTTTATAAATATTTGAGATTATGAATTTTTGGGATTATGCATTTAAATATTGAGGCTCTACACACTAGTTTTCTCAGAAAACAACTAAAGCTCGAAAATATACTTTCTTTTAGACGAGACAACCGGTTTCGAGCTATGTACTATTAATTTTACTTATATTCATTTATATATATGTACATATTAAATAACGTAAATATTTATTCATTTATTAATATGTGATATTTCGTTTTCATACATATTAAATAACTAATGAACCCATATGGCGTTAAAATGCCCAAAATTTAGATTCAAAAACTTTAAAATTATTCCAAAAATTAGTTAAGGTTATAAGCGATTCGAGTGCCATATTTCATCTAAATCCCTGCAGCCGTTTTTATACCCGAGCGCACTTGTGCACAGGGGTATTATAACTTTGTTCACATAACGGTTGTTTGTGACAGGCAAAACGAATCGAGCTAGGTATAGACAATTGTATACATAAATGATCAGAATGAAAAGCGAAATCAATTAAGCGGTGACTGTCTGTCCGTCCGTCTGTGCACACAATAGCTCGAGCAAAAAATTGAAAATGGGCAAAATCGGCCAATAACCACGCCTACCTCCCATATAACGGTAATTTTCAGAAATACAAAATCTGCCATATTTTATTAACTACTCAAGCCTTATATATATATATTTGCAATGATTTTTAGACAAAAATTAGAATATTTAAAATTTTTGAAAATGGGCGTAGCCACGTCCACTTATGATTACATGTGTATATCTTGGTAACCGCTTAACCACACCCAAAAAAAAAACTTCTCTTAATTGAAGAAAAGCAGCAATCAAAATAAAGAAAAATGGGAACGAAACAGCACTAAAGAAGTTTTATCCTATTTTCATGCCCAACATTTCTTAAAATTGATAAATTACATCCACGGTTCCATATTTTCGTGTACGTTTTTACACATTCCAAAGAAAAATTACCATTCGGGAGAATTTTTTACTCATTCGGAAGAATTTTCGACCTCAAAGTAAGGAACGTTTTTCTTTGATCCAGATTTTTGGTGCATTGCAATTTCTCCCAAACTTGGCACAGTTGTTGCCTTGGTACAACATACCAAATGGCTACGAATTTCCAAAATCGGACAATAACCACGCCCACATCCCATATAACGGTAACTTAGAGAAATACGAAATCTTCGGTAAATCAGTCAGTACTAAAGCTAATTCATTCAAAATTGGTCTTTCAATAATTCTTTACCAAGACATACGTTTATGATAAAATTTTGGAAAATGGTCGTGGCTCCGCCCACTTATGATCATACATATGTTTCTCGGTAACCGTTGTACCAATTTGTACCAAACTCGGTATGGTTATTGTTCTTGCCACATAAAAGCAAAACATTGAAATTGGATATCTCGAAATTTTAGAACGCTAATTTACTAAAAATTTATACACACCGGCTTACCATGTAGCGGTAGCTTTCGGTAAGGTGACAAACAGATATTTAATACTTGCGCCGGGTATTTAATGTTCGGCTTCGCCTGAACTTAGACTTTCTTACTTGTTCAAGGTTAAAATGCAAACCCAGGTGCAGGTCAGAACACCTACAGAGGTGGAAACCCTCTTCAAACATTACAAATGTTCAAACTAAAGATTTCTCATCGCTCTTTTTTTGACTCCCGTATACTTATATTTAAAATAGTTTTTGTATTAGCTAATTAAATTAGACCTTTCAAACAGGGACCAGCCCTCTTCAAAACTAATTTCAAGCTAAAACCTTAACATCTCTTTTTCGTCTGAAATTGCGATACATATTTTAATTAACTGATGAAGTAATTTGAATTTTATTTTTTAAGCACGGTAAATATAGTTCAGAAATAAATATTATTCAAACCTCCATCGATCGATTGCCATATTTTAATAATTCGTATATTTTATTAAATAATTTGAATTTAACTTTTTAAAGAGGTGGCAACTCTCTTCCAACACCTGAAAAATATTCTTAATGTTCACACTAAATATTACTTAATACACTCTCGCTAAACATCCATATTTTTATTTATCATTTAACTTGTGTATTAGTTAACCAAATTCTACATTTCAAGCAGGTGGCAACCCTCTTCAAAATATTTTCAAATTACTACCTTCTGAAACCCCTTTCATTTGGCAACCATATGGTGATACATATTTCTCTTACCGAACTCCCTTAATTTAAATTGAATTTAATTTTTTCGACAGGTGGCAACCCTTCAATGGTTAAGTTAAGAAACAATGCTTTTCAAACCCATTTTGTAATAAGTGATTGATTATTTAAATTATTTTAATATAATTTTTAAAGCGTGGCAACTTTTTTCAGATAAGTAAGACGTTATAGCACATCTGCAGTCCAAGCCTTTTAATTTAAACCCCCTTTTGGAAAATCGAATGAACGGCGCGGATATGATGGCATTGATTATTAATTAATTTGAATTTAATTGTTAAACAGGTGGCAACTCTTTTCCAAAAAATAAAACCAGTATGCACATAGAGCGAACGGTGCAGACCTTTCATCCTGGACAAAAAATGCCTTCGCGTATTATATATAGATAATAATATATAAATCCTAGTGAGCCGAGTGGAAGAAAGTGCGAAAGGTCTCTACAAAAAGAAGATACAAGTTTTCAAAAATTAACTATAATTTGTAGCCACTAGAAATAAATTGGTTTCTAAGGATTCCGAGTAGGGACACGATATCGAACCAAAAGTATCGATATAGTACTCATTTGAAATACCGCTGTAAAAGTAGGGTACCCATTAATATCGGGATAAAAAGACTCGATATTCCAAATATCGATACCAAATTAAAGAAATTAAATCTGACTATTGGTCTCATTTTCTAATAAAGAATGAACAATTTTGCACTTTAATAAGTGTTTGTTTATGTAGAGGTAAGTGTGTTACTTGACATCACCGAAGGCATGGATTGAAACCCCGCCACATGCCAACTTAAATAAGATAGTACACGTTTGTGCTCCTTAAGGCCAAAAATATATCCATATTGCTTTACATATAAGTTCCAAAGAATAGACATATTTACATAGATTTACAAAAAAAAGAAACAACTAGGTAGCGCTGGATTCCAAATAAACAAGTAATAAAGTCTAAGTTCGGGCGGAGCCGGACATTAAATACCCAGCGCAAGTATTAAATATATGTTTTTCACCTTTCCGAAAGCTACGGCTACATGGTAAGCCGGGGTGTAGCAGTTTTGAGTAAATTAGCGTCCTTAAAGATTCGAAATATTGAAGTTTCAAGCATTTCTGAAATTTACCGTTATATTTTCAACGTTTTGCTTTTATGTGGCAAGCACAATAAGCATACCGAGTTTGGTACAAATTGGTAGAACGGTTACCGGGATACATATATGTGATCCTAAGTGGGCGGTGCCACGCCCATTTTCCAAAATTTTATCATAAATGTATTTCTTGGTAAAAAACTGTTGGAAGCATCAATTTGGAATAAATTAGCTTTAATTTTTATTGATTTATCGAAGATTTTGTATTTCTCTAAATTATCGTTATATGGGATGTGGTCGTGGTTATTGTCCGATTTAAAAAAATTTCGGCGATTTGGTATGCTGTACCAAGGCCAACAACTGTGCCAAGTTTGGAATTGGTGCAACGGTTACCAAGATATTTTACGTGTAAAAATCATTATAAATATAAATTTTCACTGAATAATCGCAGTTTTCAGTAAGAAGCTGAATATTTTGATGAACATTTTTTTAGTTTATTGAATTTTCGTGAGTTTTGCCCAAAGTTTTAAACTTTGACTTATATAGCATATGTTATACAATAATATATATATTTATAAGAAATTAGTGAAAAAAATTTAACCATACATAAATATTGTATGTAAATTTTTATCTTTTTATTTATTGGCCGTTCGTTTTACACAGTATTGTATATTTTTCGAGCTCAAGGCCACATGAAAATCGAAACAA
>NW_023471100.1:0-4609 GCF_013731165.1 Rhagoletis pomonella | reverse complement strand
TTATCGAAAAATTATGTACAGAAAATATATTAAAAGACGATAAAACAACCAAGCATATAGTGTACGTATGTATGTGTGCAAAATTATAAATAATCAGCAAAAAATGCTTACAACACTTCATTTGTATGGATTTTTATGCAAAATATAAATTAACGGATTCAGTGCAACGTTTGCAATTTTTGTTATTGCTCAATTGAAAAAACACTAAACCCAATGCATTTTGTATTATGGAAGACTTTGCCCATGGAGTGTTTGCTCGTAAAAGCCTAAAAAAAAGCCTCTGAAAGACATCGTTGTTAACATAGAAATGTCCTATCTGTCCTGTCAGGTATCCAGTGAGAGTTTTTACACTCTCCCCGCTTACATTAAACTTGACTTGAAGTGGGGGGAGTCAAAGCCGCTTGCATTGCCTTTTGCCCTTTGACAGACGCTCGTGGGGTGCAACCTGAGAGTCCTTCCACCATTTTTGCCAGTTCCTTCCAAGAGAAGTGTCACTTTGCGCTCTCAATTTTTGAGTGATGGATATTTTTTTGGTCTGCACTAACACGATTTGAATAAACAATCGCTTAAAATTGTTTGCTCGATGAACAGAACTAATTATGAAAGACTTATTTAAAAAGCTTCAACGGTATATACACAGATAAAAACCTGAAAAAATTTATTATCTCTAGTTTTTTGACGAAGGAACGTGAAGTACAAAAATATAGAGAAATTTTCATATAATTTTTTTTTCGTTTATTTATAACAATATCTTGTTATAATATTAAGAGGGAACATTTCTTGTTTAATTTGTTTGTGTACTAGGAGTCATATCTTCCATGTAACACATGACCAACATTTTTTTTTATATGAAAAAAATATCCGCAACACCCTCCACAGAAAAAAATCTAAAAAATCAACGGTAATTTTTAACGACTTGAGACTTGGACTTTCTTAGACTACAGTTTAATGGGCTACAAAACTGCATAGCCGAGAATTTTCTTAATATTCTGATTACAAATTTGGAAATTTTGATGACAATTTTTTGAAGTTTGATTATTTTTTTGCAATTTTTACAAGCTTTGAAACTTTTATTATTGTGGTTTCTGTTACAGATTGAATTATATTTTAAATAAAAATGATTAAAAATGAAAAAAATAAACATCATTTGCAAACAATATCGATTTGAATTTCGTTTCTAATTAGTTGAACGCAGGTTGTTCACGAACTGACTTTCAAATTTTCTTATTCAAAATGCATTGGGTTTAAAATGTTCGATTACATTGAAATCTATTTACTTGTTTTTCGCTTTATTTCCTCTACTGAATATTTCGCCATTTTTTTGGGTTTATTTTAGCACGTTCCACAAGTGTTTATATGTGGTAAGATTGTACAATACACATGTATACATACATATGTACATGTGTATGTGTGAAATACAAAGTATTTTCCATTGCAAAATAAAACCCATACCCGCCTTCGTGCACAAGTGCTAAGGTGGTATAGGAAACAAAAATGATGAAAGTGTGAAGAATCTTTTCAAGCTAAATAATACTCAATCGATTCAATAGGAATGCCTAATCAAAGTGCAACGTTAATTATGTACGTTAACGTCCGGCAAAACAACTTTTGTTGATTAGCTGCTACTGGTTTTGCTTGACCAGCGAACAAGCGCACAGAATTTATTGAAAGCTAAGCAGCACAAGTTAAACAACAAAAAAACCAGAAAATAAATAAATAAAAAATAGTAAGAAATCTATTGAATTTTTTAGCGTGTTATCGCTATGTGTGTTAATGCTTATGTCAATAGCCAATATCTATGTATGAATAGCACCTAAGCTATTCAAGTGCAGAAAATTGTTTATTGAGCCAAAGTAATCTAGTTTGGCCAAGTGGAATATTTTTGTATTTTTTTATTGTTGTGCTTTTTAATTATTCTACTGGTATCTATCGAGTAAAATTGTGATTATGTATTAGATAATAACATAAATAAATAATTTAAAATAAATTGTATACACAAAAATCGCATATAATATTTATCGACGTACTACTTATGTAAATATTTTATGAGCCGAAAAATCATTACAAATATCACACAATACCCGCATTTCTCTAAGTGCACAAAAATCTAGCAATACAAATTCAAATACGTTTACCAAAGTAATTTATTAAAAAAAAAAATACCAAAAACTCACGTGCAATTTACTTCCTTCCTCTCAACCCCGCAGCTTTAAGGCCACCGCATCGCCGCTCGACACCTCCGCCACATCCGCCTTCAAGCCGACCAAATCCCTGGACGCAGGCCTCAACTATACCGCATTCGCGCACTTGAACTCTCCCTCCGCCGCTTCGAGTGCATCACCGGGCAGCAGCTATACGCTTACACGCTGCGCCACACAACCGTTGCACAGCCAGCATTACTTCAACGCCGCAACTTCTGGTGCAGCAGCCAGCACACCACCACTACGTGACACAATCGGACGCCAAAATTCGCTGAGTGATAGTTACAACAACAGCGTTAGTGAACAATTCAACCTTTCGTTGGGTAGCGATAGTGAGCGCATCTTTGAAATGTCAGGCATTGAGGGCCATTTAGGTACGCCTACCGAGGCTGCCAAGCATGAAGGTGGTGATGCCGAAGCGAGTAGTGGTGCTGCTGGTTTGGCACATCGAAACAGCGTACGCGCTCGTGCTAATATGTTTCAGCAGCTGCAGAAGAAGACTAGGGGCACAGAGGCGGCAGAGTCAGCGACAGCTGCCACGGCGCTTAGTCGTGAGGAGCAGCGAACTTCACCGCGACGGGGTAAGTGAAATGAAGAAAATTGTTTTTTTTTTTTGTTTTTTTTCATATTATTTGAATTGACTATCTGAAAATCCAAAATATAAAAATAAAAGTTTATTTAGGCGACTACTAACACTTAGCGCCTAAATGCATACTAAACGCACAAAAAATGTGCAGAATTTCTTTTATGAAATTTATGAAATTTTTGTGTATGCACTTCTCAAGTGTCATATAACAGCACTTATGTATTTAAGTATCTAATAAATTGATGGCACCTCAAATCATGTTCAGTCTAGTTTGAGGCATCGCGCAGTGTATTGCGGACTCTGCTTTACTTAAAATCCTACCCATCATTTTTTTATTGAAATTTTTTTTTTTCTTGTACATGCAACCTGGTACTCCCCTCTCACTGAGTCAGTTCAAGTTAGGTAGTAGGCCTATTGGTTTCTTATGCTCTTAATTTCTCTGGCCGCTTTTTTGAGCTAAGAAACGCCTATGAAGCAAAGTGTTGGATTACAAATTGTTAAGTCAGGATCCTTTAGTGAAATACCTATGGAATAGCTTTAACCAATCAAAAAATTATGTCTTTGATGTACAAATCGTGTGATTTTTGCTTTAGGTCAGGTAGGCTCGCTAGCGTACCAAATAAACTACGACCACATTAGGCAGCTAATCACTGAGCACCAGGAGCAATGTCCTCTTGGCATCTGGAACACCTTGAAAGCCTGCTCCCAGGATGCTAATCCATGTTGGTCCACTGTCTCTTCCTTCATCCTGTATCTCCTACAGAGTCAGTTTAAAAGCATGCGATGCCAGCAGACGAATGTTGAGTTAGATACTCAACACTAGCCTAGCCTCCTACTTATTGAAAGATAGGAGAAACTACGTGAGCTTTATGTCGTACACTGTGCCCATAATCCAGGACACTTTGCAGCCTTGTCTTTTGGTTCACATCTTCTGCTAATTCCAGATCATGGAGAGGTCCAACTTTCGTTTAATCGCTTGGCGGGAAATCTTGCCTTCTTTGGCAAGCATTTCCGCCTCCTCATTGGCCGCGACGCCGTTGTGCCGCGGCACCCAGTACAGATGTATCAGTATGTAGCAAATGCAGAGCTGATCTGCACTCCACCACACTTCTTGAGAAAGTGCTGCGCGATAGGAGCGCCTTTATCGAGGTGTTACTGTCAATGTTTATTTTTTATGCTGACTACACACGGGGCCATCGTTGAAGCAACGTTTTGAAGCAACATGTTTTTCTTGTTCAATACACACAAGGCAACCGTAGAGGCAACTATTGCGGCAACCGCAGTAGTGTGTGCTGTGTTATGAAATGAGCATACGGAAGAAAATTTTGTTTTCTACCAAAACACCTTTTCAGCTCACTTGTTTTCAGTTAACTAAGGCAATAAACTCAATACACAACGATACATACGAGGCAATCGATACGGCAACCAATACAAAATATCAAAATATTTTAATTTTCGAGCAACGGTGGCGGCAACACGAATTTATATATATGAGAAACAATGCTCATACGGTTGCCTCGTGCGTAGTCAGCATTAGGTTATTGTTTAGTAGCTCCACCGCTTTCGACTTCCGCACCTACGCCTTTTTCCATCATCGACCCCTCTGTGCCCTTCTCATGCCCTCACTCCCGCCGCCTTGGACCTCTATAGTGGACTCGAAGTTCGTCTCAAAGTGTACGCTATACTACGGTGTCCGTAGGACCTGCACATAAACTACTCCGTAGCATAAAGCCTGGCGGCAGTATTTGATGCTATATTCTTGGCCGATAGATCCGCCGGCAAGAGGTGTAAAATGGTGGAGTGCAATAAGGCCCGCGGAAAT
>NW_023471099.1:0-4609 GCF_013731165.1 Rhagoletis pomonella | reverse complement strand
TGTTGTGTTATGTAATGTTATGTAATGTTATGTTATGCTATGTTATGTTATACCGTGCTAAGTCATATTATGTTATGTTATCTTATGTTATGTTATGTTGTGTTGTTTTGTGTTGAGTTGTGTTATGTGGTGTTGTTATGTTATTTTATGTTATATTCTGCTATGTTGTTCAACGCATTTCACCTCAATTCAGTTAAATTAACTCAACCCGGCTCAACTCAGCCCACCTCAGCTCCCCTTATTTTAAAAGGTTGAATTTCAACCGCTGGGCGAACACTAGTATTTATAATTATTTCACTCTGTAATGTATCACACATACTTAAATATTCTAAATCTTTTTATCTCAACTGTCTGTAAGAAAACATTTTTTCTGTAGACTAAATAAATAAATAAATAAATAAAATAAATAAATAATGCGTACCGAGGTGTTGTGATTTTAGAAAATATTGCTGTGGAAGAATACTTCCAAGTACTTGGCCTTACTTTTGAACGAAAGATTGGTACATCCTTTTTGGGGGTTACGATATCAAATCACAACACCCACTAGTTCCGAACTCACCACCCTACAAGTGAGCAGTTGGTAGTTGAGTCCTACCAGGGGCCTGCAGTTTCAAATTGCTTACTTCACGTACATAAAATTATTTAATTACACATTTTGCCATAGTTATTTCATAAGTCAACAAGTCTGCGCGCATTTGTTTGCTGGGTACTAAAATAAACAAGCGCATAAGCACTTGAAGTATAACTAAACAATATCGACCAAATAAAACGAAGGCAAGTAGTAAAATTGCTAATGTTCTTCCAATATATACCGAAAACTAACGATTCATTCCTTTTATCTGCATTTAATGCAGGGAGGCGGCAAAATAGCGACACCGGCAAACAATTCCGCTGACAACGGCAAGCACTAACGCTAACCGAGGAGCATAAGTTAACCAAATGGCTATTGCGGGAATTGTCTGATACGCTTTGCTTGCTCACTGTTTTTCCTCCTTTTTTATGAGATACAATATTCTCTATTGACTCCAGATTGGGTAATAGCTTTTGCATTAGTCTTGTCATTGATTTTCTTTTGTCATTTTTTATTTACTCCTTTATAAGATTCGATTGCTTTTGCTGCTGCTACTACAAATATACTACATGTAATGGGTATGCACTTGCATACTACATACATACATACATCTCAGTGGTCATAAAAAGAGCAATCGTCTTAAAAAGCACTTCACGTATGTATGTATGTGCATATTTATAAATCTTTTTAGGCATCTATGTATGTGCACCAACCTACAGAAGTCAGTGCCTAAAATTCTAACCAACATACAAAAATGATCGCGAAGCCATTTATATCTATTGAACCTGAAGAGAGTCTAGATAAGCCTACACACCATCTGCGGTGTCTATAGCCACACATATATTTTAACGTACTTATTACTTTTGTGTTTCTTGACACAAGCCGCGCATTAATCAGCTTGAATGTACATAGCAGTTTAGCCTTTGCACAGGTAGCTTCAGTTCCTTTTTGAGAAGAATGAAAGAAACAAATTTAGTCGCTGTGGTGCTAAGTCATTTATCTTATTTTATAGTTTTTCTGTCACTGCTACTTCAGTAGAAATTATCTTGGGTAAAGGCCCTTGCATGACGAGTTGAGAGTAATTGTATAAAAAAAGGAAATATTTAGCGGAGCGAGCGATTTTTAAGACTGCTGCTTTCTTCTTGTTAGGCACTCTTTGGTCAAACTATAAAGTGAAATTTAAAACTAAACTCTTTCATATAAAAAAAAACCCAAAGTCGAAAAAAATTTTTCAGTTTATTAAATTTTATTATTCAGTTGCTACTTTTTCATCGTACTCATCCTATGGCCTTTCTCTGTCATCTCTGATACAATCTTTGTTATTGATTTACCTACATATATGTGCTTACTCCCACATCTTTTGCTATGCAATCCAATCCACCTGTGAGAATCAAGGTTATCTAAATATTTTTCATCAAGCCTTTTTAAGTGTTTTGCCTTGATTGTGTGGAATGTCAAAAGCTTGTTCATTTGAAGGTATTCTTCAATTAGTAATAACATTGGGCTAAGAGAAAAGGCCAAGCGATAGATGCAGATTGTTTATGCTTTCCAATTGTAGTAGTGTTTATATGTAAAACACATTCGTATGTATGTATACAGCTGCTAAAGGCACTCAACAATTGTCCATTGCCGTCTGAATGCAGTTAATTGGTTTACAAGCAATTGGTATTTTCAATCGGAATTTTCTAGATGCTTACGTTTGTATTTACGTGCATACGTAGTACGTATGAAAGTCTCTTTTTCAATGCTGCCGAGATATTTCTGGTATTCAAGTTGGTAGCATGATGCGAATTTTTGCTAGAGAAAATGAATATTTTCGTCAAAATAGCACAACGTATTTAAACAGCTTTCAGATGGAAAAATTATTGAATTATTTACCTGAGTGCACAAGCCTGAGAAGAAAAAGCAAATAGCTTTATTGACTCTAGTTTTTAGCGATTTCCGCCGCTGACAGCAAAATATTCGTTCGAAAAGTCTTTCGCTGTTTTCGCTCTGTTAAAGTTAAACCCTCGTATCATTGAGTTACAGCACACTCTTAGGCTATGCCAGGCTCTGATTCAGTAAAAAAAATATTTTTTATTCATAGGACTGGTGTTTATACAAAGAATGGGGCTATTCTCACAAATACTACTCAATCCCAAGAATTGATTTATGCAAAAAATCTACCAAATTTATTTATTTTTCTAGTTGTGCCTCTTTGGAGTGGGCGTTAGATATACATACATACATATGCATATTTGTATTTGTATGTATAAGGTTTCAGTCAACAAGCTATAAGATAATGTGGTATCACATTTGATAACATCGTATCAGGCTATATCGAATCTTATTACATCATACAAGTTTGCAGCAAATCGAATCACCTCAAATGGCATCATATCAAAAGCATTGGATCAGAAAATATTAATTCAGTTGATATCATATCACATTATATAAGATCATTTAAATTTAAATCAGAAAGAAATTTTATAAATTCTATTCAAATAAGATTATGTCAAACCATGCCATAGCAGTAAATATCACACGGAATCGATTAGGTCACATCAGATCAGACGAAACAAGTACACAAAGGATCAGAGCTGGTCAAATCGGGTACGAACAGATCAGATAGGATGGACGGATCACATCAGTTTATATCGAATCAGATCAGGTCTCGATCAGACTACATGGTGTCTAATTACACTGGATAAAAAATTTTAGTTTGGTTTTTGTTTTCCAGACGCCACTATTCAATTTCTAAGTAGAATTGCTCGGTGATTACGAAAATCGAGTTAATTTTTTTCTATGGATATGTTTTCCATAAACCAAATATACAACACTTCCCGATAGGACTGACACGTTTCTGACAAATTAATTAATCATTCCAGTTTTTTTATAAATTATTAATGAAAAAAAATAATCAAATTTTAACAGAAGAAAACTTTAAAAAATAACAGGTTCTGTGCCAAATTTTTACATTTGTGCTAAAGCCTGTTTTGTTACAAAAAAAAAAAAAAAATCAAGTTACTAATGAAGAAAAGCGATGAATAAATAAAGAAGTAATGAGTGGTCAAATGAAAATGCGCAAAGATTTTTTGTGTGAAGTATGAGCAGAAATGCGTGTACTCAGGTGTACGTGGCGTATGAGTAACTTTATTTTCTGCTCATTTATGCACCTTATAAATAAAAACTGAGAAACTGGTTTTTATTGAATTGTCGGACCTTTTTCTTAGTTAAAATAATTAATTAATTTAAATAGAGTGAAAGGTTTGAAATTTTAAGAGAAATCAATCGCTAAGTTGTTATACTTAAGGCCCATTTCCACTAAACTAAAACATAAAAATTTCGAATAAATACTTTCTCTATGATAAATTTGTATACGGAAATCACGTATACGTTATACGAAATATTCATGAGCTCTTGTAAGTACTGCTTATAAACCGCCAAGTGCACATACAGTCCACTGTGGCTAAGTTAATTAGCTGCAAAACGCACACGTGCTACCACTTGAACTGAGAGATTAACAAAAGCTGCTTAGTAAGCATGCCTCCGCCAACCGTAGCAAGCGTTTATCATAAGTATCCTATTCATAGAACGACTCACAGCATTGACATGCTCAGAGGATGTTGCTGAATTTATAAAAGTGCAATCTAATATGTATGTGTATATGTATGTATGAATATGCAGCTACTTCCGCATTTGCAAGTACATATGCATTATAATTATTCGTTTTCAAACTTAGCTCATCTGTTGGCTGCCTACATACTTACATATGCACAGTAGAAACACAGCGCCGCCGACACGGCGTATGCGCAACATTCAATGTGCTAAGCTGCTAGGGAATATGTTATTATCACTTGACAGCATATCACAAATGTATCGGCATGCCATGCATGTGTTTTGCTAAGTTAAATGTGTATTAATGGTGTATATATGTACATCCGCATTCACAGGCGCTTATTTATACAGCTCAGCGCTTGAACCCCCCAAAAGCACATGCATACGCTTTGCTTAATAAAGTATAATTTAATACTGCTTGAGCGCATCACTCGCCACAGT
>NW_023471098.1:0-4609 GCF_013731165.1 Rhagoletis pomonella | reverse complement strand
CCCCCAAGGACTTTAGGCCATTCAGTATTTCCTCGTTTCTGCTGAAGACGTTGGAGAGGCTGGTTGATATGCACATAAGTAGCATGATTCCTCGGGATCGCCTGTCTAGAGCTCAGCATGCTTATTGTAAAGGACGGTCAGTCGATACTGCTCTGCATACAATTGTGAGGTGTATAGAGGAAGCCTTCACTCACAAGGACTTTGCCGTAGGAGCCTTCCTCGATATCGAGGAGACTTTTAATAATGTCCTGCCGGACGCAATAGTTAAGTCGCTAGATAAGATTGGGGTTGAGGTCGGTCTCATTAGGCTCATCGAAAACTTGCTGCGTGACAGAACTGTCATGGCCGTCTGGGGCAGCGCCTGCTTGTCTCGCATGGTGAGCAGGGGTTCTCTCAAACCTTCTCTGGGTCGTCGTGGTGAATGAGCTTCTAGTGGAGCTGGGGAAACACGGCTGTCGGGTAATTGCCTATGCAGACGATGTGGCGCTCCTAGTTAAAGGTCACTGTCTTCCGAATAAATGCCATGGTGGCATAGCAAAAACTCTGGAGCGGTTAAGACTTAACCTATACTGGTCGAATATGACCGTCGATGTGAAGAACTACGTAGCAAAATGCGCGATTTGTCGACAGAGGAAAGCCACAAATGTTAGATTACGACCCCCCATGTCAGCCCAATACACCGTCCAACGTCCGTTTCAAAAACTGAATATTGATTTAATTGGTCCTTATCCTCGATCTAGAGAAGGAAATACTGGTATTTTGATTGTACTCGATCATCTGACCAAATTCCCATTGCTAAAAGCCATGCGTAATTTTAATACCTCATCTATTTGTCACTTTTTAAAAAACCATGTTATCAGCGTTTTCGGTACCCCTGAAATAATTTTTATCGACAATGGCAAGCAGTTTAAATCACACGAGTTTAGTAGCCTCTTGTCTGATCGCGGTATAAAACACGTTTTTACTGCTCTTTACAGTCCTCAACCAAACGCCAGCGAGCGAGTGAATCGATCGATTATAGCAAGCATTAGGTCCTATTTGAAAGGCGACCAAACTCATTGGGACAGGCACCTGTCAGACATCGCAGAATTACTTCGAGGTTCCATTCACCAAACCATTGGATGTTCACCATACTTCGCGTTGTTTGGACAACAAATGCTATCTCACGCTGATAAATATGAACTCTTGCTAAGGTTAGAAACGCTTGATGAAAACGTTTTGGACAGAACTGACAAACAAAAGCTTATACGAAAATCAGTCATCAACAACATAAAAACCGCATTTGAAAACTCCGATAAGCGTTACATTTTTTTTATTTCCTGTACGCTCTAGCACCCTGCATTGCTTATTAAACATAGCTGCTGGTGAAGTTCCTTCCAAGCACTTCCCCGATCATATGATTGTAGATAACGATATATCGATAAGTTTTACAATCGTTTCTAGCTTAGGAGCTATTTCCGCACAACCTTTTCTTTCTTTTATCGTGGAACCGTAATCCCGACGACACGTGCCTAGTTAAAAAAAATAAGTTTAATTTTGCCAAACTAATAAAAAGTAGTGGTGTGTATACACATATAGGTATGCAGTTACCCCTTGGAGGAAGACCCTATCCTGAAAAACATCTGAATTGGTAAGATATTACAGATTTTAAATTGTTATCTAGTGCCGAAATTCGCAAGTACACCCAAAAACTAATGCTACCCGGTTTTACTTAGAAACTGCGAGCGCGACGAAATAAGTTGCGGCTCTTTTGTGTTTTCGCCGGACCTGGTGTGCTGTCCAAATCTCGCCAAATCCACGCAAAACCCACGCAACGCATACTCAACTGCGAAGAAGAAAAAGTACCAAGTAGTCAGAAGGAAGAATATTTAACGTCCATCACCAACTGCTTCTGCCGGTGCCTCCCACCTCTGCAACTACGTACATAACTAAGTATTTGTAACCCACACATTTTAAGCTATGCAAACTCCTATAAAACCGTATGGGATTTAATTAAAAACACGCTCCAAAGAAGTTCATTTTGTAATTTGGCCAACCCGTTTGGGTGTAGGCCAGGTTTTGACCTGTAAGCGAAACAGAAATTCATTTAATAAGTTTAGAAATCTTTCCCGCTTAAGTTCGAGTATTATCCACTCGTTAATGGTTTAGAATTCGCATAGCAGAGCTGAAACGCGGAAACTGAATAAATTAGCCTTCAGAAACTTAATTGAATTAAAAAAAAAACATTTACTAATCCTCGAAATACTTACCTTAAGCCATTCTTACACAACTGATATCCAGACATCCAACATAATAATTGATATTGGAATGGAATTATAATTGTAATACTCTCGTATTCAATGTAACTAGCTTCATAAGTTATTTCCTTACCTTTTATACTTTTATTTGTTTTTTTTTTTTCATATATAAACGGTGTACACACTTATGCGCATAACTATATGTTAACTATATATGTACATAAGTAAGTACTTTCCGTTGGCACCACGTGGTGAATCCACATGGACCACTAAGCTAACTCAACAATAGTGTCACATTTTGCTCAACTTCTTGTATGCTCATACGCCCTCCTTCCTACCCGAAAATTAGGCAATTCCGTACTGTAATTAAGTCGGAGAGAGTTGAGTTTATTTCTTTTAAAGTTTTTATCGTTTTGTTTGTTTAAATAAGCGCCAAATGAGCGCCTGTTTGCGTTTTGGTAGTTTAACTACTATCGCTAGCGCTAAGCCTACAGTAGGCGATCAAATAACAGGGCAACCTTAGGCTGCCCAATACTTGCTGTGAACTTACAAAAAAAAGCCTTTTATAGATATACATATGTACGTATACAAGGAACAAAAGAGGAATTAAACAATTTTCAGCGGCAACAACAACAAAGCAAAGGAGGCCTTCTTCGCTTCGCGGGACTGCGTTCCCATCAAAAGTGAGTTCATATTGGTTCCTATTTTATTATACATCACTGTTTTTTTCATTTGCTCTAAATACATATGTGCGTATATATGTAAGCAGGTGCTTAAGGAGATTTGATGTTGTTTCTTTCTGAATCTATTTGGAGAAATCTCACAAACCGCTGTACATATATACATATGTGCATCGATGTTGTTCTCCTTGGCGTGGGGATGAGGCTTAAGTGGTGACATTGGGGCCTTTAGGGGCTTCTATATCAGCATGAACTAAGAGGGAGGCTCCGCATGAGAACCTGCGTAAGACACGAGTTTACACAGTTTCCTATGTGGAGATTACCGTACCGACGATTACTCCTGCCCTCATCCCTCCTTATTTCTCCTATCCCAACAACCCAACTCCTCCCAACTAAGCCAGGGTGTTATGCGAGACCGTGTCCATTGGATGGTTTGCATCCAGGGGGTTTACCAGACCGGCTCAGGGAGTAAAGGTGGCCTTGCCACGGCATGGGGCGCTGCCGTGGTGGACCGTTAATTTCCCCTTACATTGCTTAGACCACCGTACGAACCAGATGAATACAAACCAAAACAAAGAAAAACAAAAACTAAAACTTCGAGCAGAGGAGGATCGTCGGAGCCGGAATCCAAAGCTGTCTCCACCCCGGTTGGGGATTCTGAGGAGGCGAAGGCATCTCCGGCTAAGGCCACGAGCGGGGCCTGCACGGCCAGCGCCGTAGGGAAACCGGAGCAGGCTAGCGACAAAGCTTCGAGCAGCGGTGGATCGAAATCGATACCTGCAGAGGCGAAATCGCGCTGCGTTAAGGGCCTAAGCAGGACCTTCACGGCCGGTGCCTCAGGGGGGTCGAAGCCAGCTCCTTCTGGTACTAATGGCATCATACCTGCGCAGCTGCAAAAGGCGGCGGAGGTGTCGTGCCGTTGGTTGGCCCCAATCTACGCGAGCTGCGTTAGATACGGGTACATTCCCGGGGGTTGGAGGGTCGTCAAGGTGGTGTTCATCCCGAAGGCCGGAAGGAGCTCTCATGTTGCCCCCAAGGACTTTAGGCCATTCAGTATTTCCTCGTTTCTGCTGAAGACGTTGGAGAGGCTGGTTGATATGCACATAAGTAGCATGATTCCTCGGGATCGCCTGTCTAGAGCTCAGCATGCTTATTGTAAAGGACGGTCAGTCGATACTGCTCTGCATACAATTGTGAGGTGTATAGAGGAAGCCTTCACTCACAAGGACTTTGCCGTAGGAGCCTTCCTCGATATCGAGGAGACTTTTAATAATGTCCTGCCGGACGCAATAGTTAAGTCGCTAGATAAGATTGGGGTTGAGGTCGGTCTCATTAGGCTCATCGAAAACTTGCTGCGTGACAGAACTGTCATGGCCGTCTGGGGCAGCGCCTGCTTGTCTCGCATGGTGAGCAGGGGTTCTCTCAAACCTTCTCTGGGTCGTCGTGGTGAATGAGCTTCTAGTGGAGCTGGGGAAACACGGCTGTCGGGTAATTGCCTATGCAGACGATGTGGCGCTCCTAGTTAAAGGTCACTGTCTTCCGAATAAATGCCATGGTGGCATAGCAAAAACTCTGGAGCGGTTAAGACTTAACCTATACTGGTCGAATATGACCGTCGATGTGAAGAACTACGTAGCAAAATGCGCGATTTGTCGACAGAGGAAAGCCACAAATGTTAGATTACGACCCCCC
>NW_023471097.1:0-4610 GCF_013731165.1 Rhagoletis pomonella | reverse complement strand
CATAAAGATCGGTCGAGCCGTTTAGGAGGAGTTCGACCACAAACTACATGAGATTTTTTTATATTAGAAGATTGTATTTCTTTATTTGGATATATGTAGGAATGTACTTGTATATACACTAAAAAATCCATTTATTATTATTTATTTATGTATTTACGTACATATGTAGTATTTTCAAATATAAAAACTCAAAACGTTAAAATATTTATAAACTAGTGGTATTTTAGCAGTAAAATGTTTCGTGTCTATGTAGTGTATATATTTTAATGACAATTAATACATACGAGTATTAAAATAGAACAAATCTAATCGGTGCTATCAGGATTAGTTGTGGCAAAGGAGCCGGCGGTGATAGATGTTGCCATCGATGAAATCGTCTCCACCGATTCATTTAGTTTTCGCTTGAATGCCTGCAATGCATCCAGGTGGTATATCTGTTGTAAACCGGTATTTCGTTGTATGGCAAGCATGTAAACATTTAATTTTCCGCTATCTGCCAGCAGTGTGGGCATATAGAACGTGAAATAAATGCGCTTTAAGCCTGGGCAACTGTCGTCGACATCTGCATCCAAATCCTTATTGCCACCAGCGCTAACCAACTGATTTGTATAGGAGCGGTACACCCGCAACACTTGTACCGATTGGAAATGTGCAATATAGAGGAATGGTTCGCGGTATATGAAACCAGTAGGAGTATATTCCCAATTCAAATCATACGGTCGGGAACGACAACCGTATTCGTCTACAAAGATACCACACTCCATAAAGCAGAGCAAAAACTCTTGACGCGATACACGAATGGCTATAACTGGCTGACAGTTGCGTATGTGAGACAGCGATTGATCTGCCATGTCAACAAATTCTTCTGCTGCATACGTTTCCAAATCGATTTCGAAAAATTTATCCGAACTAACGATGGCGGTGTGACGCGTAAAAATAATGGACGAAACGGGTGTAGCGGTATCTAGTGCACGCACAGGTGTAAATTTTTGCTGCTTTAAATCGTAACGCATAATTACAATACGTGATGATGTTGCAGCTATGGCCACCGAGTCCAATGCATTCTCCGCTTCTGATGATATCTTTACCAACTGCCATTTTTCGTTAGTGGCGCGGTTACAAAATGGCAAATCTAGCACAGACGCTTCCAGAGTGCTCTTCACGTACGACGTTGAGGATTGACTTCGTGACATCAGCTGACGGAAATCGCATTGAAACAACGACTCGCCTCGTGCGCCAACCAACACAGCTTTGGCCAGAGGCAACGAAACAGCTATGCTGCTAACCGAATCGATACCCGCAATGTGCATTAGTCGCTGTGGCTTTTGAATATGCAGTGCGAAGAGACCTGTATTGCAACCCAAGAGCACAATCTTCTGATCTTCGATTTCATAGGCACAATTGACTTCCAATGGCTCTGAATTTGGACCATTATGTTGCTGTTCTACACTGAATATCAAAGTACCGGCGTATTCGGCATTCGATGCGTCGGAAGAAGAGTCAGCTTTATTTTCAATGTCATCTAATTTACCCTCGTAAGAGTATTTCGAAAGCGAATCTAAATCACTTTGATCAGCGCAGTGCTTCGTTGCAATTGCGTTATGTACCGGAGCATTGCTGGATTCATCTCCGCACGGTGTTTGCACATCGCTACGACATTTGCGATGTGCTGCAACTTTGCACTCTTTGCATTTCCAGTACGGTGAGCCGGCTACTAATGGCTTCTGGCACGCAATGCAAATACTTGCGCTACTGTTGGTCTCTTGCAGGGCTAACTCGAAACGGTGATGCGTTTGACTTTCTTTCTTGAAATTATGGTGTGCATTAGAGGGAATTACGTTACCACCCTTCTGACTTTGTTTACATGGCGATTTTGACAATGTGCTTGCGGGTTTTGTACCGCCATCATGTTGTATATTATCTTCATTTTTTGGAAGGCTTTTAAGAGGTGATCTCATACCGCCGGTTGAACTAGTAATGGTTTTGCTGACATCTAAGAATATATAGAAACATGATATTCAAATTTAATAGTAAAATATAAGCTTTACCATTCATTTTGTCAATCTGCTCCTGCAGTGTTTTGCAACGTTGCTTTTCACGGCGTAGCTCCTCCTGCAATGTGCGGTATAATATCGATGCTTCAACTGCGGCTGGTGATATATTCTCTTTTCTGCCAGTATTACTATGTGCGCCACTCCCAAAGATTTTTTCTGCTAATGTTAGCTTCTTCTTTTGAGATAAATCTTCAACCTTTAATTGCAAATAATCAATTAACTTCTTGTGCTGCGCTAATGTTGCTTCGGATTTGATGTCGCGCTGCACATAGAAAGACTCCTTCTCTGCCATTATTTCTTGAAGCTCTTCAATTTCTGTGTGTAATTCATTTGCATTTGCAAGCGAGTGTCTAAGCTCCTGCTGCAAGCGTTCATAATCTTCTTTGGCATGGAAAAGTTCAGAAAGTATGCGCGCATTTTCTTCTTTTAACAGAGTCAATTCCCGTTCGAGATTCTCATTGATTGCTTGCAAACTGGAAGCCTCATTGGTGAGGACTTCAACGCGCTCTTGCGATTGGAACAAATTGTTAGTTTGCTCCATCAATTGTTGCTGCTGAGCTATTAACTTTTTCTGTGTCTCAGCCAAATTTTCATCAGTTTCCTTCATTTTAGCACTGAGCGCATTTACACGCGACTCAGAAGCCCTCTTTTTTGCCTGTTCTTCTGATAATTCCTTGCGAAGTTGTGCTATGGTATCTTCCTTTGAACGCAGTGTCACATTTAAATTATCAAGCTTCTCTTGATATGTCGTATTACGCTTTTGTTCGCTTTCTAACATACTTTCCACTTCAGTGAGTTGGTTATCGGTAATTGTGCAGGCATACTTGAGACGCTCATAATTGTCTTGTAAGTTTTTCAACTCGATTTTAACTTGGGTTGATACATCACATGCTACATTGCACCTGTCACGCTCTTCATTGAGTTCGCGTTGTAAGCGTTTGTTTTCCAGCGATAGTGCATCATTCTTCTGCTGAATCGACTGATGTTTTTGGCGTAGTTCTGTTAGGCGTTCCTCTAACTTTTGCACATTGGAAATATGTTCAATAATCTGTGAAGACATTTAGTCGCGATGTTTATATATATTTTACTGTATTAAATATATGTATGCATGAACATATATAGTGTATATTTTCTACGTTAAAAATTGATATATTCGTATGATTGGAAAATAACTGGCCGCTTACTGTTTTTTTTTTTTATAAAATTGCAAGGTCTGCATCAATGAATTTGGCTTGAGAATCTCTAATCTAATCTGTAACTTAAAGTCCCTAATGTGCTTACCTCCGATTTACACTGCATGCGTTCTTGTTCCGCTTTCTCCCACATGCGGTGCTCTTTCATCACATCGCGCTTCAATGAATTTATCTCATCGCGTAACTCGCGTATACGTTCATCACGCTGTTTTGTGTCACCCTGTGCCTCTTTGTATTGACGCAGTGCGTCATCTTTTTCCGCTTGCACTTTTTTCATTTTCTCCTCAGTCAATTCCATTCGTCTTTGCGTCATTTTCCTTTCAGTAAGCGCTTCTTCTAATTTTTTCTCAACTTTCCATAACGAAAGATTAGCGGTGCGTGCCGCTTGTCGCTCGACAATCATTTGTTCGCGTACAGCCGCCAGACGATCTTCTAGTTTCTCGTTCTGTTTTTCCAGCATGTCACCGACGCTGCTTGGTATATGGCGAGGCGCTGCATGTGGACCACCATTGTTTCCATTTGTACCACCTTTGAGCGGTGAATGTGACAGTGCTTGTTCATTGAATTTCTCCAACATTTCTTCCAGCTTTTCAACTATCGCTTGTAGCTTGTCGGCCCGCACCTTTTGCGTATTTTCATTTTCTTTTGCTGCTTCTAAATCGGCGCGCAACTGCTCTTCGATAACATGTAGTTCTGTTAATGAGCCTGGCGCGGTTTCGTAGGGCGTAGATTGTTGAGTTGCTAGTTCTGACTGAGCCAAGTTTTTACTACACTCCAGTACCTGCAACATTGCGGAATGAGAAGAGGGCTTAATAAATTTTAAGGAATTCTTATGTACGCAATGTAGCGAAAAATATTGCAACGATGATAACGCATAACCTGCTTTGAAAATTTTCCGTTTTAACAATATGTACTTCACAACCCAATCTAAGAGTTTGGGAGTTTAGAAAATTTCTTAAAACAAATGTTTCTTTTAACCAGAAACACACGCTAGCGAATTATGGACAAGGCAAGTGTGAACAAGCCATAAGTATTTGGCGCTCTGGATAAAAAATGCAGGGACCTATAGGTTTTCGGCGTTTCTGAGCTGCAAATAGTTTTTATGAAAAGCTTTTTTATGACAG
This sequence comes from Rhagoletis pomonella, assembly GCF_013731165.1. Classification (NCBI taxonomy): domain Eukaryota; kingdom Metazoa; phylum Arthropoda; class Insecta; order Diptera; family Tephritidae; genus Rhagoletis; species Rhagoletis pomonella. Next base: position 239 of record NW_023471097.1, on the reverse strand, counting down.
AAAATTATACGGGGGTTAGCCACTGCCGGCAATCGCTTTAGAAAAAAATTTTTGTCCTCGGGCAAGGAAACGAACCTGGGCCTTGCCATATGTTATGTAGTACGCACTTGGTATCGAAACCAATCCTTGAGTATAAAGAAGTACTAGCGTTAAAATTGTTATTAGTGGCCATTGCGCCAAACCATTACATAATAATAGTTTTATTTAATTGATCGGCTTCGAGACGTTCATTTAAAGAT
>NW_023471096.1:0-4610 GCF_013731165.1 Rhagoletis pomonella | reverse complement strand
TACTTCACCGCTTCTTTCCGCTTCTTGTTAAAAGATCGACGATTCTCCTGCTGGATCTTGTTGATGCTTTCCTGTGCTTTCTTTCGTAACTCTTCCCGCTCAGTGTCCAACTCCTCGATGGCAGCGTCCTCTATGAGCTGCCGCAATTCAGGGATGACGTTAACTCGCATCTCGACTCCCGTTAACAGCCTGAAGGGTGAGATCTTCGTGCTTCGCGGCGGCGTGCTATTGTTGGCTTGTTGAACTCGCTCAAGGTGTTTGTACCACTGACTGGGATCGTCGACGCACATTTTCGCAAGCATCGGGATGATTATTTTGTGTGTGCGCTCCACCTACCCATTTCCTCTGGGGACACCCGTGGCTACCAGGAGATGCTGTATTCCTTCGTGTTCGCAGTACTCTCTGAAGGAATTCGAAGTAAAAGCCGCGCCGCTATCCGAGATGATGCGTTTCGGATTCCCAAACGTCACCGCCTGCCATTTCAACTGATTTATGACGACATCTGCTGCCGTGGTTTTCGATGCGTAGAGCCACACAAACTTTGAGAAGGCGTCCACTACAACGAAGATGTAACTATATCGCTTCGACGTCATTTCCATTGGTCCCAGATGGTCGATGTGGTAGGTCCCTAGTGGCCTATCTTCTTTGCTTATTGGCACCAGATAACCCTCCATCTTCCTTGACTTTCTCTCCGCAACGATGCACTCCACGCAACTCTTCACTATTTTCGCCGCTTTCGTAGACAACTGTGGAATGTAGAAAGTCTTCTCGAGTGCTTCTTGCATCCTTTTCGGTGAGAAATGACCCTGGTTATGAGCGACTTTGATAATTTCTTCCTCCATCGACTCAGGCACGACAATCAGTTCCTTAATGGGGTCTTTATGCAATACCTGGTGCTTTATAACAAAGTCCTCATATTCATCCTTCTCGAGTACCTTCATAACCGCCTTGATCCAGGGGTCCATCATCTGCGCTTGTTGTAGTCGGTGCTGCAACGAATCTTCCAACACCAAGCAGGAAACTCGGCTTAAGGCGTCGACGTGTCTCATCTTGCTCCCGCTTCGGTGTTCGATTTCGTAGTTGAAATCTTGAAGGAATAACGCCCAACGGGTGACTCTTAATGGAGTGTCCCGCTTCCGCATCGTCATCGTGAACGCGTTACAATCCGTAACGATTTTAAATTTCAGCCCCAGCAGATAGACACGCCACTTGTTGAGTGCCCCGACAATGGCCAGCACTTCCAGCTCGTAGGAATGATATTTTTTCTTCAGTTTCTGTTGTTTTCCGGCTCATGTATTGTATGGGGTGGAACAGCTGATCGTCAGCATCCTTTCAGAGAAGGACTGCCCCATAACCATACATCGACGCATCCGTGTGCACCTCCGTCATCGCCTTGGGATTGTACAACCGCAATACTGGAGCCTTCACCAAGGCCGCCTTCAATTGTTTGAATGCCAGCAGCTGCTCTTCTTTTATCGTAAACTTCGCATCGCGTCGCAGAAGGTCCGAAAGTGGTTTAGCGACCACTGCGTACCCCTCTATGAATCGCCTGAAGTATCGGAAAGTTTTCGACCGCCCTCGTCTTAGCCTCAGATGGCCTGATAGTACCCCCTTGTATAACGTAGCCCAAAAAATTTACCGACGTCTTAAGGAATTGACACTTGTTGCATTTAAATCGTAGGTTATACTCTTCTGCCCTTCTAATGACGGCTCTCAACTTTTGGCCTCCCTCGTTGTTCTGCTTGGCGGGAATGATGAGGTCGTCCATGTAAGCGACGACGGTATCGTTTTGTATCATATCACGGAATACTGCAAAAATGAACCTGGAGAACACGGCCGGCGAGTTCGAAATTCCAAACGGGACGTAAAGGAATTCGTATTGCTCATTGTGAGTCACGAACGAAGTGTACTTTCTCGAACTAGCCTCAACCGGTACATGGAAGAATCCATTGGTGAGATTGTAGTAAAAACGTTTGCCGCGTGCAACCTTTCAACCACATCGTCGATTAGTGGCATCGGAAAATTGTCCCTTACTATCTTCTCGTAGAGCCGTCTGTAATCGCAGCAAAGGCGCTTGCTGCCATCTTTCTTAGCGACCAATACGACAGGCGATGCGTACTCCGACGTGCTGCGTTGTATAATTCCCTCTCTCATCCATGTTGCTACCTGCTCCTCCACGATGCACTTGTCTGCGTGTGACATACGTCGTGGACCCGCGTATACTGGTGTTTCATCGGCCAACAAAATTGTCATCTCCACTGGCGTTTTGCGTGTCTTCCTCGGCGCATAGCTGCTGACCAACTCCTTTACAAGATTTGCCTTCTCCTTGCTGAGATGCGACAAGTCGAGCTCGGGCTCGCTCCTCTCCATCATTGTTACACATAGGCCATCAAACTCGCTCCATAGATCAGGTTCTGTTTCGATAATTGCTACCGCGGTGCTGCTGGTTTCTTCTGATGTCTTCATTTTCGGCTTAAATTCCACTAGATCCTCGTGAACGACTAAGGTTACCTGTTTCAGGATGTCGTTACCGATTACTGCTGCATACTTCATATCGCGTTCCCTGGTGACATGAAACGTGACTTCCAGCTCCATCTCGTCGATGATAAACGCTCGAGTGAAACTACTTAATGTTGTTAGCCCGCCTTTCCCTACTCCTACCAGACGACGTCTATCGCCGACCAATTCAAAATCACTATCCAGCACGAGCAAAGTGTCACACCGCAGTAAGCACAGGTCACACCCTGTATCGACTAGAGCGGAGAATGTTATATGCAGGGAACGGATTTTTAGGACCTAAAAACCTATAAAAAAGGCAAAATAAAATAACGAAATAGGCTGGAAAAGGCAAAATAAAATAGCGAAAAAGGCAGGAAAAGGCACTAGGTGTTGCAAAAAAGGCAAAACAAAATAGCGAAAAAGGCAGAAAAAGGCACTAAAAAAAGACAGAAAATACGAAGAACAATCAAAAAATACATTTATTTTAAAAATGTTTATATTACAAGTAAAAAGAGAAAAACTATGAACTAGTTTCATTATATGAAAAATCTATACTTAGAATCTTTGACTATTTTATCCATTCGAGTTTCTAACTCATAAAACTTTAATCTGTATAGTTGTAGTAACATTGAACCACAAGATGCGTTTTGAAGTTTTCTGGCAGCATTTTCATTCGAGTTTCGCGAAGAAAAGCCTTGAATGTACTAAATGTGCGCTCGACGTAAGTTGATACAAGTGGAGCCCAATTTAAATATGGAACGTTTTAAACGTTCATATTATCAGAAATAAGGGCGCTTTCCTCGTCCTTTACAATTTTATCCACGCCCCTTATTGTCTTCAAGCCTACGTTAGCTGAGAAAACGGCTTTGAATTTTTCCAACACCAATTTGGCAAGAGGTCTCTGCGTTTCTATAAGCCGCATGGGCAATGTGTATATTTTTTTAATCTTAAAAAAAAAAATTGTAAATGCTATAATCACTTTTTTAAAGGTATAAAAGGCAAAAAAGGCAAATATCTTAAAAAAGGCAAAAAAAAGACAAATATCTTAAAAAATGCAAAAAAAGGCAACATCAAATGTGTATATATGGAATCAGGGAAAGCTAAATCGTGGACATTCTTAATCGAATATAGTCTATCTCTTTAGCAGAAAAAAAGGCAATTTCCATAAAATCCGCTCCCTGGTTATATGGTTCCGCACCTGAAACATTTAAACGATCCGCGACAGTCCTTGGCCAGATGAGAAGTGCTCCCACACTTAAAGCACCTTCTTGCCTCCTTTACGCGTGCATTCGGGTTGACAGGAAATCTGCTTCTGGCGGTCAGTTGATTTGGATTCGAGGTAGTCGCTTGCTGGCGGCTACACCGCACCTTTTCATATTCGTTGCTGTGCTTACAGCGGTTCCGTAACCTCCGATGCACCTCTAACGCCGATACCTTAACTACAAATTCCGATATCAGTGCTTGCCTCAGCGAGGGCCAGTCCATGACATGGCGCTGACTGCGTATAAAAATTTTGGCGGCCCCTTTTAGCAGCTGTTTAGCATATATGCATTTTTGGAGTCCGTTCCAATTAACTGCGATAGCGTTTTGCTGGAAATCTTCCAGCCATTCCTCAACCTGCGGCTGACCCGACCCACTGAAGGACGTCAACGAGTCTTATATATCGCGCAATGTGAAGCAGGTACGCTCATGAAAGCTAGTTGGCATTGCCCTTGATGGGGACGAACCAGCGTTATCATAAACGGAAGCTGCATCGACATCAACACTAGTGTCCTCATCTTCGCTATCGGCATTCAGACCGAAGTGCTCAAGTAGTCGGTCCTGTAGCGTGACTTTCCGTCCTGAAGTGGCCAGTCCTAACTCTAACAATTTCCGTTTCCACTTACAAAATGCGTAAAATATCAAATCCTTAACCTGAACAGCATCGTAACAAACTTAATTACGACAATAGTTTATCGATTTTTCGTTAATCAATCTTCTTAACCTGAGCCACCGTACATACGAGTACTAATTAGTAAGATTAATCTTTCGTTATGTAGTTACAAAACTTTCTTTTTGATACTTTTCTTTCTTTTTTTTTCACAAATGCATGGACAAATATTTATTTGCAA
>NW_023471095.1:0-4611 GCF_013731165.1 Rhagoletis pomonella | reverse complement strand
AAGACAGACGCTATCCGAATTCCACAGCAAGATCTGTCAAATCTTTAATTTAGCAATGACTAAATGCGAAATTGATTACCCAGGGAATACTCACTCTCTACAGCAGGTCACAAAAGAAATGGCCATAGATTGCTTCCGCAATGGCATAAATGATGAATTTACTCAACACACATTATATGCAGCAAAACCAAGAGATTTAGAAAGTGCATACGCAATTGCCACGGAGATTCTTTATAAAAGGCAGAACAATCCGACACGACGAGAAGCTTATAACTACCCCAAGCACCCACAAAACGAACGGAAGTATCAACCAGGAGTTCAACCTATTCCCCACATGGAAAGATCAAACCCGACACCAATGGACGTGGATACATCAATAGGAAGATTCCGGCAACCCACGAATAATCAGCATCAACAACAGCAATCGTATCAACAGAATCCCTTCAGAAACAACTATGAACGACAAAGAGCAGGATACGCACCTTTCAATCCCAATAGAGGAGAACCATTTAAACGAAACCACCAACCAACGTCATCCAGATATAATATAGCACCACAGAAACTACAAAGGATCAACCAAATAACGGATAATAATAGTGATCAGTCATTAAGGGTAAATATAGATGAAAGCGAATTTGAAAATAGAACTACTTTTTTAGACGAGTAAATAATCTGCCGTGTCTTCAAATTATTTTACATGATAACAAAAAACTATTAGTTTTAATAGACACAGGTTCAACATTAAATTATATTAGGAAAAACATTCCAAATGGAAAGACCTTCCCAGTTAAACAATTTGTTAGTAGAACTCTGAATGGTTCAAACACAATAAACTCAGCCAAGAAGATTAGAATGCTAGGACAAGAATTAATATTTTTTGAAATCGAAGAATTAAAAGAATTTGATATGATATTAGGAGAACAATCCTTGAGAGAAATGAAAGCTAAGATAGATCTGTTCGAATATAAAATGATGTATGTCAGGAGAACAGAACAGAAGAAAAAAGAAATGGATGTCAGTCAAGTAAATTTCACAATAGATGAGAGCAAATATAAAAAAGAACTTGAAGAAATTATAAGAATTAATGAGGAAACAAATCCTATTTTACCATTTACAACAACAATTGAATTGACGATCCGCACTAAAACTGAAGAGCCAATATGGACGAAACAGTACCCTTACCCCTATTCAGACAATAATTTTATAAGTAAAGAAATAAATAAAATGCTAGAGAATAATATAATTAAACCCAGTAAAAGTCCCTATAACTCACCCGTATGGACAGTACCAAAGAAAGGAACTGACGAGTTAGGAAACCCTAAGAGAAGAATGGTCATAGACTTCCAGAAATTGAATAGCGAAACCATTACCGATAGATATCCCATACCCGATGTCAACATAAAAATACAGAATTTAGGTAAAGCAACTGTTTTTACAACCCTAGATTTGGAAGCAGGTTTCCATCAGATAAAAATCAAGGAGTCAGACACCGGAAAGACAGCCTTTAGCATAAACGGAGCAAAATATGAATTCTTAAGGCTGCCGTTTGGACTAAAGAACGCACCTTCAATATTTCAAAGATGCGTAGATGACATATTAAGGAATTACATAGGAAATTCGTGCATGTATATATAGACGATGTGTTTATCTATTCATCCTCACACGATGAACATATGGAACACATAAGAATTGTTATAAATGCACTGCGTCAAGCAAATATGAAGATTTCATACGAAAAATCTCATTTTTTCAAAGACAGCACTGAATATTTAGGACATATTATTAAACATAACAGAATAACCGTAGACCCACAAAAAATTTAGACCATAAAAAATTACCCGGTGCCTATGAATCTGAAAGAATTATGATCATTTTTAGGACTAGCAGGATATTATAGAAAATTCATCAAAGACTACGCCAAGATTACTAAACCCCTAACATTGTTTTTAAGAGGAGAAAACGGTCTCGTAAAGAAAAATCAAAGTGAAAGAATGCAAATAAAATTAGATGAGGAAGCCATAAAAGCGATGAATATATTAAAAAAGGAATTACAAGCACAAGTCGAACTCTTTCAACCCGATTTCAATAAACCCTTTGATTTAACCACGGACGCAAGTAATTTTGCCATAGGAGCTGTGTTATCCCATTTGTTTTATATCCAGAACACTAAGCGAGACGGAACAAAAATATAGCACGAACGAAAAAGAGTTATTAGCCATAATTTGGGCACTACAAAAACTCAGGAACTATATATATGGACGATCAGACGTTACAATCTACACGGATCATCAGTCCTTAACCTACTCTATTTCAGGGAAGAACCCTAATAATAAACTAAAAAGGTGGAAAAACCAAATAGAAGAATACGGTGCCAAATTGGTATACAAACCAAGTTCTCAAAACATCGTTGCAGACGCACTAAGTCGGCAACAAATTAATCAATTAACCGACTCAGAATCGCAGCACTCTCAACTCAGCTCACCCACTGAAACCATAAGAAGGGTAGGCACTAGCTTAAACCATTTTAATAATCAAATTATTATCCAAACTAACAATGGATTAGTAAGAATAGAAAGTAAAAATATATTCGGAAAATTTAGACATACCATATACTTCACCACTAGAACAATTGATAAGTGATATTAAAGGCGTATTACACCCAAACAATATTAACGCCATAATCAGTACAGAAGAAATTCTATATGAAATAAAAACCACACTAGTACAAACTTTCCCAACAACTAATTTTGTAATAGCAAATGCATTAGTCAGAGACATCACTGACGAAAATGAACAGAATGAGATAGTTGAACAAATACACAGAAGAGCACATAGAAATTATAGAAATAATATAAAAGAACTCTCTGAGAGCTATTACTGGCCTAACATGCAAGATATGGCAAAGAAGGCAGCACAAATATGTGAGATTTGTAAAAAATATAAATACGACAGACGACCGAATAAATTACTTTACGGAAAAACACCAATACCAAATGAAGTAGGTACACATTTAAACATGGATACATTTTTTATGGACAACCAAATATATATAACTACAGTAGACAGATACTCAAAATTCTGCTATATAAGAAAAATACCAGATAGGAAAAACACATACATATATTTGAATGAAATACTATCACAAATATTCCCATACGCAACGAACCTAACAACCGATTACGACCCGACATACGTTAATGTAGTAGCAAAATCTGTATACGATCGACTACATATACAGCACACAGCAGTGCCACCACAACATTCGAAAACGAACGGTCAAGTAGAGCGGACGCACAGCACAATAGTGGAGCTAACTAACTTACTAGTAAAGGAAACCAAAGGCAAACACGAAGAGGTAATATTCGAAGCAGTACGACATTACAATAAAACCATTCACTCGGTCACAGGACATAAACCCGAGGACGTGTTTTTCAACAGAGGAGGATACGACTATAAAGTCATCAGAAATAGAATTCAATATAATCAAGAAAGAGATATCACCCAACAGAAGGCACCGAACAAATAAATTAGTTACAAGAAAGGAGATATTATTTACGTTAAGAGAAGCCGAAGAAATAAAAAACACGATAGATTCATGAAAAAAATAATTGAACAGGATAACGGTAGAACAGTCACAACAACTGATAATAGAATAATACACAAAGATAACATCCGTACGAACTAGAAATGATACTCATAATTATAATAATCTTGCTGTGCATAAACAGAATTAGTTCAGACACAAATATTACAAACCTGAAAGGAAAAGATTATATATTAATAGAAACGAATCCAGCTTTTATATTTGATAGCTACGATTATTTATATCATATTACAAATTTAACTAGAATATTAACACCATACCAAACCAATTAAACTCAAAATATAATTTAGATTCAAATCCTGAAATGAAAATATTACACCAAAAAATTGAAATATTAATAAAACAGATAAATCCAATTAATAGATTTAGAGGAGGATTAAACGCATTAGGGACAATATTAAAATGGATAACGGGCACACCAGACCACGATGATGAAGTAGAGAGACAGACAAGAATCAATCAATTAATTGAGGGACATAATAAACAAAAAATAATAAATAGTAATTTCGAAAAAATGTTAAAGAAATTAAACCCCAAGGATTTTTCTGAAAAATTAATACTCACAGAAGTCTACAACGAACTAAATACTCTCCTAACTACAATTAATTTAGCAAAAAATAACAACTTCCTGTCAACTTCATTAGACTTAGAAGAAATCACAGAAATCATTGCGAAAGAAAAAACAAATGTTTTAACCATAAATATTTTAGAATATGCAGGAATTAAAATTGTTAAATTCAAACAAAACTTTGTATTAGTTTACAAATACCAAAAAATCAAAGAAAAATGTGAGCAATTCTACATCCACCCATTAGCTTCAAAAAAAGGAAAATTAATTATGGATAAAAATATTGCTTTATGCAAAGTAAATCAATACGTAAGAATCAATAAATGTAAAGATTTTATAGATCAAACTATATGTAAGCAGAATAAAAGGGACGAATGTACAATACAAATATTAGAGAAAAATAATGCTCAATGTAAAATGATAAAAGAAAAGAATCCAC
>NW_023471094.1:0-4611 GCF_013731165.1 Rhagoletis pomonella | reverse complement strand
GTAATCCATTCATTCAACTGTACCCATCATCAGCTTCTCAGGGCTCGGCACATCACTCAAGCGTCGGGCAACCATCGCAAGGCCACCTATCACTTGTTGTACACCCATCCGTTCATCATCCTTCGGGAGTACATTCCTCAGTTGGCGGCCAACATTCTTCGGGATCGCAGTCATCGGGTGTTCACACATCGTCGGGAATGCATTCAACATCTGGAGTTCACCACTCAACAGTAGTGCATCCAAGCGGAGTATATCCATCAGTTCCAAGTCAAGCATTGCACTCATCAGGCGTTTATAACTACGCGAATATTCCCTCATCCGGCGCTCATTCGTCATCATCGATGCACGGAGTCCCATCGTCATCCGCTGTGCACTCTTTATCTGGTATTCAGAGCTCATCGGGTGTTCACTCCCAAGCCGGAATCCATTCATCATCCGCAATTCACTCCCCATCTGTGGTACATCCTCATCACCAATCGGGAGTCTCATCGCCTTCATCTAGTGTTGATTCTTCGCCAGGAATGCACTCGCAAGCAGGAATCCACTCATCCTCCGCAGTTCACTCGCCATCGGAAGCGCACTCATCGGTAGTTCACATTCCAAGTGCTCACTCATCATCCGTTCATCACTCAAGTGTACACCCATCTGCACAACCACATCCCGCTCATCAACACCAGTCATCAGCCCATGCTTCCTCAGCTCACTCCTCCCCAGCAGCAGCACACGCACCTGCTAATATCCCTTCGGTACCAGTTCAATCTTGGTCCTATAACTTTTAAAATGCTCGATTATAGCCGTTTAAATGATGAAGTCATAAAACAGATTTGGTTATGGTTTACGATACGACAAAATTTCAAGTACTTTTAATAGTGGAAATAAAGAAATGCCTTTTCGATTCAATGCTTGTTTATAATTAGAATGTTATTTTTTAGTTTTGGTTTATTGTAAAAAGCAGTTAAATTTCACTTTTTAGGGAATTGGGAGCTTTCGTAAAATTATGGCAAGTGTATTTAAAGTACAGTAAAAGAGTTCTTTACATATTAGTAACATTATTTTTTTTCTGAATGCAATGCCAGACAACATGAAACATGAAAAATAAGAAACAAATTTCTTGTAAAAATTACACCTTACTTTCATGAAAAGGCTTTTTACGAGTATTAAATCCGTTTACGAGAGGATTAAAGGCTGGTTTCTTGTATTCATAAGTGCCATACAGTCTCGGAAGCATTTACATATGTACATCTTATTACATTAAACGAGCAATTCTTGTATATATATATATATATATCCATAGGTTTCTCGAAAACGGCTCTAGGTTAGGTTAGGTTATCCTGGCTGCCCTCATCCGTACGGCAAAAGGGCACACTTAGGCCTCCATGGGCACATTGTGATACCATATTTGAGACCCCTAGCGTCCCTCCTCCTACCTCAGAAATTGAAGAGAGGGCGAGATCTACGCTTATCTAACCTAGGCCAGATGTGTCTCGCCATCCTGCACGTGAGCTCCGCGGACCATCTTACATTTGCCCGTTCGATAAAGATATTCTGCAGCCAGAGTTTACAGGATGATAGCGGAATACCCGCATTACGAGCGGTACTGATCGCGGGCAGTAGGGTTCCTTTCCGAGCCAGCTCGTCCGCAACACAGTTGCCCAGTATGTCCCTATGACCTGGTACCCATACAACTTGAGTAAAGTAACTCCTTGCCAGCTCATTTAGAGTACGTCTACATTCCATGACAATCTTCGATGTAGATTTGTCCCAATTAAGTGCTTTGATGGCTGCATGGCTATCAGAAAAAATAGCTACTGCATGTAGATTAGTAGGAGAATCGATCAGCCATCTAGCAGCTTCGTAGATTGCTGTTAGTTCAGCCTGAAAAACGCTACAGTAATCTGCCAGACGAAAACTGAGGCTAAGTGAGAGTTCTTGCGGATATATCCCACTTCCTACCTTCAGGTCTAGCTTGGAGCCATCGGTGTAGATGGCTGCTGAGTCAGAGCAAGAGATCAGGATTTAATCCTCCTCCCACTCGCCCCTAGAGGGGATGCTTGTTTGGAAATGATTCTTTAGTCCAGTAGGCGGGACTGTGTAGCCAAAGCGCCTGAAGTTTCCCGGAAGATCATCCAAAATTCTAGAGTTTCCAAATCTTGTATCTTGTATCTTGTTGTTTAATCTAACAGCATTACAACTTGCCTGCAGTTTGCCATATAGGTCCACAGGTAGAAAATGGAACAAGGTCTCTAGGGCTTTAGTCGGCGTTGAGGGCAACGCCCCCGTGATCATCATGCACGCCACCATTTGAACCTTTGTTAGTCCGCTTTTGATTGTTTGTTTGTGAAGTTTGTCCACGGATGGCCACCAGACCGTTATTCCACAGAAAATAATGGGACGCACCACTACTGTGTACATCCAGTTCACAATGTGGGGCTTCAAACCCCACTTTTTTCCTATTGCTGATTTACAGGCATACAGGGCAGTTATAGCCTTCTTGCAACGCTCTTCACCATTGCGCCGCCAAGTTAGCTTTCTGTCAAATACAACGCCCAGGTACCTAACTTCCTCCGGGTGGGCCAGCGTAACACCGTTCAAGGAAGGAAGTTGCATCTGGACGGTTTTAATTTTCTTTGTGAAAAGAACCATGATTGTTTTCCCGGGATTGAGACCAAGGCCATATTCCTTGGGCCGGGTGTCTCCAATGCGTAAGGCGCCTTGGACCAGGTCGCACAGAACTTGGGGGTTCTTACCTACCGCCGTCAGGGCCAGATCATCAGCGTAAGCAACTACCTGACAGCCTGTGCTCTGTAGCTGCGACAGCAGAGTATTCACCGTTAGATTCCACAGGAGTGGGAAGAGGACACCGCCTTGCGGGGTGCCGCGGTTCTGCTGCCTAGATGGCGACGAACAAATTCTACAAGAGGGTACTCCAGACCGATGTTAGTTAGGGCGCGGAAAACAGCTTCTGGGAGAACATTATTGAAGGCGCCCTCGATATCAAGGAATGCGCCTAATGCATATTCCTTAAGCGCCGTTGCCTTTTCAATGGTGCTGACAATACTATGCAAAGCTGTATCTACAGACCTGCCGTTCCAATAGGCATGATGACAGCTAGATAATTTACTTAAATCAATTTATTGTCTTTATGAACCTAAGTCTGAGACAAGCCTTATAGACTGAGACAAGCATCGGATATAGAATGTCAGACGTTGCCCGAAGTTCGGCAGGGAAGATGCCGTCCATGCCTGGAGATTTGTAGGGCTGGAAGGACCTTATGGCCCAATCTACCCTTTCTACATCAATAAAATCTATGTATTCTAAGGAGCGTCCAGAAGTTGTGCGAGCAACGCCAGGCCCCTCAGTACACCCTGGAAAGTGTGCGCTCATTAGAACCTCAAGCATCTCCTCTTGGGATGATGTCCAGTCGCCATTCGCCTTCTGAATGTACATTGGGTTTGTCGGATTTTTAGCAAGCACTTTTCGCAAGCGATTACCCTTCTATTGTTCCTCTATGCTATCACAATAATCCTTCCAGGAGTCCCTTTGGGCATTCTTAAATTTCTTCAAGGCTGCTTTGTAAGCAGACCAAGAACCCTTACGCTTTGCCGCGTTGAAGACTTTCCTGCTTTCCTTCCTTAAAGAGGCGATTTTTTTGGTCCACCAGTGTGGCTTTCTCTCTCCTCTTGGAAGTACAATTGGACAGGACGCAGAGAAGGCCATATTACAGGCATTGGTGATTCAATCTACGGCTTCTTCAATTTGTTCCGATGAGCTTAACTCACCGAGAGAAGCAAGGTTTGCGAATAGCAAGGAAACGGCTCGAAGATTTTGATGAAATTTTGTATACAGATAATTTTTTTCGTTCTAAGGTTATCTAAATAAGTATTATTTCCGATAATACTCGAATAAGGTAGCCACCTATTCGAAATCAGTTACAAATTAAATAAAACATCATAATCTGGGTATCAAATGGAAAGTATTTTAAAAATCCCCAATTCAGAAATATTTTTTGAATAAGGTTTCCGCCTGTTTGGAATCGCATATGTTTTTTGTTTAGAGAATAAAAGCACAATATTACTAGTCATGCATACTAAAATAAGGCTCCTAAACAATGCTTTGCCTATATAATGAGTGTTATGCCTTTGGATATTAGTGTAAGGTTGCCACTTACTTTCTATTCTACAAAAAATAGCTAAAACTTCCCAATATGGACATAAAGATATTTTTGAGAACTTTAGTAAGAAAATATTTTCCATGAGGGTGGCCACGTCTTTTTATAATACAAGTATTTTGTAAATTTCAATAAGATTTATTTTTTGTTTGTATGCAGAGTACAGAGTATAGGTACGCTCAAGATGTTTACTATTCATCCTTGCGTATTCCCTATATAGGGTTGCCACCCCTTTTTTGAAGTAAGAAATTTACTTACTTTATATTTAGGTCATCAAAAGCTCAATTTTTTTTAATCTATTCCAAAATACCACTTTTAAATCTATCCAAATGACCAGTATTTGATACTCAAACCATGAAAACTTTAAGAAGTATATGCACTCCGAGCAAAACTTGGTCAACCTGGTACTATGTATTAATAACTCGTAGTAGAAATATCACACA
>NW_023471093.1:0-4612 GCF_013731165.1 Rhagoletis pomonella | reverse complement strand
TCCTAATAAACAATCGTGGTACAAAGCTCAATAAAAATATTAAAAATTAAATTGAAATTTTTTAATAAGTTAAATGAATTATTAAGAGATTGGTGTCAATCGAAATATGTATGAAAAATGTCTATTTTTTAACTACATGTAGGGGATTGCCACCTGTTCAAAAGAATCAAATTCCTTTTGAATTAAAGGAATTAGGTAATTGAAGTAGATATATATCACCATTTGGGAGTAAGACGAAAGAGGTTTAAGCAGCTTTTATCTTGCAAATATTACGAAGATGTTTGCCACCTGTTTGTAAAGTCAAATTTATTTAAACTAAATTAATAATTATTCAAACCAAAGGTTTACGACATCGTATTTGTTATTTTTATTACAAATACATACATTGTCAAACAGTGATTTTTTCTGATTAGATTCCTTTTAAATTACTGGACTCTTAAATTGACTTAGGAATGTTTTTACTCTTCACTTATTGCTTGCTAAATATGTTAAATTTTTTCTTTCTCCTGATACCCATATTGATATACATATTTCAGTTACCGTATTCCTTTAATTAAAGTGAGTTTGTTTCTTTTGTTTTTGGCCACTCTTTTACGTGTCGTGTAGAAGTAAAGCATTTTCAAACCCATTTCAATTGATACCCATAATGCACTTATAAAAAAAATAAAACTTTATCGCACATCTACAGGCCAAGCCTTGTCGTTTGACACCTCACTTTTGAAAATAGAAGGAACTATATATACATAGCTATATAAATTTCCCAAGAACCCAAGAACAAACTGCATTGACAGTGAAAGTACGGAAGTTTTCCAAAAAAAAAATTGCATTTTTGAAATCAGCGTCTTCTATTTTACTAACGAGCTTATTATACCTTTCAGGAGCATGAAATGGTATTATAACTTTGGTCCGATGTTTGTAAGTACCAGAACAAAAAGAGATAGACCCATTAAAATGTATACTTATATGATCAGAACGTCGAGCTGAGTTGATTTAGCCATGTCCGTCTGTCCGTCTGTCCGTCTGTCTGTCTGTCCGTCTGTCTGTCTGTCCGTCTGTTTGTATGCAATCTAGTCTCTCAGTTTTCGAGATATCCGTATCAAATTTGGTAGGTGGGTGTATTTTTATAATGTATTAATCATTTGTCGGAACCGAAAGAATCGGACCACTATAACATATAGCTCCCATACAACTGATTGTTCAGATATGAGATTTTTCATTATAACTTCTCCATTTATGCAGCTACTAACATGAAATTTTGCATTACTTGCAAAATTATCAACAGAATACTTACAGTGAAAATTACAAAGATCGGGTCACTATAACCTATAGCTCCCATACAACTGATTGTTCAGATATAAAATTTTTCGTTATAACTCCTCCATTTATATAGCTAGGAACATGAAATTCCGCACTGTTTTCAATACATATCAACAGAAAACTTAGAGTGAAAATTAAAAAGATCGGGTAACTATAACTTATAGCTCCCATACAACTGATTGTTCAGATATGAGATTTTTCGTTATAATTCATCCATTTATGTAGCTAGGGCCATAAAATTTCGCGCTGTTCTCACTCATTATCAACAGAAGACTTACAGTAAAAATAAGAAAGATCGGGTCACTATAACCTGCAGACCCCATACAACTGATTGTTCAGATACCAGTTTTTGCCATATATCTCCTTTATGTAGGAAACTAAACCCAATAAATTGTGTTACCGGTTTACATACCGATCACATAGCAGTGAGAATCACTTAGATTGGTGCCATATAAAGTATATCTTCCATACCTCTGGTTGTTTAGATGCGATTTTTTATATAAGTATGTAACTCCTCTATCGATGTATGCAGATGTATTCAAAAGCAAAGTAAAATTTGCAGATGTTCATGAAAGGTAGGAAGCCATCGGCATAGCCGAAGACAGCGCTGCTCTTACTTGTTTTCATTTAAATCCGTCCATAATTCTAGTTTTGCCCACATTTTATATGGAAGGGAAGCACTGTGCATCGTCGCGTTTTTGAGAAATTGAATTCCAAACTTCAATCGTGATTTGCCAAAATCTGCCGGAAGTAACACATGACAATCTTTACAGTCTCGCCTCTAGTTAAAAATTCTTGTCGGCCTGTGTTATTATTTTTTAATTTTGCCCACTGGGATGTAGTGTATGTATGTATATGTATGCATGTATATTAGGGCGGGTCAATTTTTTTTTCGACATCGTTCCTAGCAGATTCGGATTCTACATACAATTCTAAGAAAAAAAGCCCTTTAGACCATAGCTCTAGAATCAATTTCGAGCCTGCGCAATTTTAAAAGAAATTTTTTTTAATTAATACTAAGTCCATAATCAGATTAATATTTACTAAAGTGTTAGGAATGTTTTTTTTTGTTGTAATAAAGAGTTGTGCTCGGGAGTTTTGTGATGCGAAAAATTAATTTCTGATATCTATTTTTTATTTAAAGAACCGCAAGATGGCGCTTCAAAGCAAATTTACTATATATTTGTGGAAGTATGTATGTATGTATGTACCAGGTTGCATCCTGAATGGATGTACAGAATCGAATAAAATTTTGCCAAAGTATTGCCATGACTCCTGGACCTATAATAGGGTAAAAAAATTGAAACTCGCCAAGGGGGGGAGGGGGATGAGGGGTACCTCCCATAGTGAAAATTTTTAATCAGCTCTAACTTCGGAATTATAGTCACACGAACTCGAAATTTGAAATGCACAGATACCTATGGTAGGTGCTTATGGAAAGATATATGTATATAAATGAGTTTGTAAAAAGGGGCGTGGCACATCTCATAGGTGTGGAATCTTTTATCAGCTATAACAGCAGGCAGTATTAGTGATCTCATTGAATTGCATTTTGAAGATTTGTTATAATTGATCAAAGTGAAATTCAAATAAATTATAGATGATATGAAGTTCACCGGGTCATCTTCTAGTCTTTAATATATACTCAGTTAATATACGGATAAATATTTACTAACGTGTTACGAACGATATTTTTTTAATACCATAAGAAAAAAATAACTATGATTTAAAGGAGTGACACACAATGGCTAGAGTCGTCGCATGTGTGTATTCTGAACGGATTTGCATGAAATTTTGTACGCAGATAGCTTATAGGCCAGAATGGTTAATAGGTTTTTTTTTAAGAGTTGCCACCTGATAAAAAGTTTAATTTATTTAATATGCAGGAACGACTGAATGGATTTGCACGAAAATTTGCACACATATAGCTTATGACCTACGGTGGAAAATAGAATAATATTTGGAAGAGTTGCCACCTGTTAAAAAAAATTAATGAAATTAATACGCGGAAACGACTGAACAGATTTGCATGAAATTTTGCCCACAGATAGCTTATGACCTACTGTGGAAAATAGGCTAATTTTTTGGAAGAGTTGCCACCTGTTAAAAAGTTTAATGAAATTAATACGCGGAAACGACTGCACGGATTTGCATGAAATTTTGCACACAGATAGCCTATGACATAGGTTGGAAAGTAGGGTACTTTTTTAAGAGTTGCCACCCTGTTAGAAATGTTTAATTTAATTAATACGCGGAAATAAGTGAATTGATTTGCATCGAAGTTTTCACACAGATAGCTTATGAGCTAGGTTGGAAAATAGGCAAATTTTTTTAAGAGTTAATTAAATAAATACGCGGAAAAGTCTGAACGGATTTGCAAGAAATTTTGGAAGCAGATAGCTTATGACCTACAGTGGAAAATAGGCAAATATTTTGGAAGAGTTGCCACCTGTTAAAAAAGTTTCAATTATATTAATGCGCGGAAACGACTAAACAGATTTGCATGACATTTCGCAGAGATATAGCTTATGACCTATATTGGAAAATGGGCTACTATTTTAAGAGTTTCCACCTGTTTGAAAATGAAATTTTGCTCAAAGATGGTTTATGACCTGGATTGAAAAATAGGCTACTTCCTTAACCGGTTTTCCGATCAGTACGAAATTTAGTACACTTACTACGGATTTCGGAAGGACGGTCTTAGACTGAAAGTAAGTCCGATAACTCAAGGCCCCTCCCATACAAATTGCAATTTTCATATTACATACATATCTCTGGAAGTATTTGTGGGAGAGAACTGAAACTTGGTATAGTGATATGGATGTGAAATCAATGTTGGCATTAATCGATTGATATTTTAATTAGTTAGTTAATTCGATTAAATTCAATCTGAAACAGTAAATCGTAACCGCGATTAAAAAATTAATTTTTAATCATTAACTCTTAATTTGATCAAGTAGGTTTTGTGATTAATTAAGGTATGCTGGAATTTCCCTGTGCACACAAAGCAAGTTAATCCGGTATGGCTAAGTCGGGTTTCCTCATCAATCTAAGCAATTTGGTGTGCATTTTCATTAAGATATATATCAACAAACGTTTTAAAAACTAGGTTTCTAAAAGTTCCCATTTTGTATATTACTAATAACAATAATTATAATTTTTTTATATTATGTGCTTTTTATAAGCATAAAACACAAAATAATTACTATAACTGGTGTTTGGTTTCAAACTCGGACAAACTAGACAAATTAATCAGATTTTATTTTTAATTGGATTAACGATTAATGTTTTAAAT